>NC_069501.1:352262828-352372828 GCF_027579735.1 Bombina bombina
ACACCTGCAAAAAAGCAGCGTTCAGCTCCTAACGCAGCCCCATTAATTCCTATGCGGAAACACTTCCTAAGTCTGCACCTAACACCCTAACATGAACCCCGAGTCTAAACACCCGTAGCCTTACACTTATTAACCAATAATCTGCTGCCCCCGCTATCGCTGACCCCTGCATATTATTATTAACCCCTAATCTGCCGCTCCGTACACCGCCGCAACCTATGTTATCCCTATGTACCCCTAATCTGCTGCCCCTAACACCGCCGACCCCTATGTTATATTTATTAACCCCTAATCTGCCGCCCCAGCTATCGCTGACCCCTGTATATTATTATTAACCCCTAATCTGCCGCTCCGTACACCGCCGCAACCTACGTTATCCCTATGTATTCCTAATCTGCTGCCCCTAACACTGCCGACCCCTATATTATATTTATTAACCCCTAATCTGCCGCCCCCAACGTCGCCTCCACCTACCTACAATAATTAACCCCTAATCTGCCGACCGGATCTCACCGCTACTCTAATAAATGTATTAACCCCTAAAGCTAAGTCTAACCCTAACACTAACACCCCCCTAAGTTAAATATAATTTAAATCTAACTAAATAAATTAACTATTATTAAATAAATTATTCCTATTTAAAGCTAAATACTTACCTGTAAAATAAACCCTAATATAGCTACAATATAAATTATAATTATATTGTAGCTATTTTAGGATTAATATTTATTTTACAGGCAACTTTGTAATTATTTTAACCAGGTACAATAGCTATTAAATAGTTAATAACTATTTAATAGCTACCTAGTTAAAATAATTTCAAAATGACCTGTAAAATAAATCCTAACCTAGGTTACAATTAAACCTAACACTACACTATCAATAAATTAATTACATACAAATACCTACAATTATCTACAATTAAACCTAACACTACACTATCAATAAATTAATTAAATACAATACCTACAAATAAATACAATGAAATAAACTAACTAAAGTACAAAAATAAAAAAATATTTACAAACATTAGAAAAATATTACAACAATTTTAAACTAATTACACCTACTCTAAGCCCCCTAATAAAATAACAAAAAACCCCAAAATAAAAAAATGCCCTACCCTATTCTAAAATTAAAATAGAAAAGCTCTTTTACCTTACCAGCCCTGAAAAGGGCCCTTTGCGGGGCATGCCCCAAAGAATTCAGCTCTTTTGCCTGTAAAAAAAAACATACAATACTCCTCCCCCCAACATTACAACCCACCACCCACATACCCCTAATCTAACCCAAACCCCCCTTAAATAAACCTAACACTAAGCCCCTGAAGATCTCCCTACCTTGTCTTCACCACGCCGGGTTCACCGATCGATCCAGAAGAGCTCCTCCTATGTCTTGATCCAAGCCCAAGCGGGGGGCTGAAGATGTCAATGATCCGACTGAAGTCTTCATCCAAGCGGGAGCTGAAGAGGTCCATGATCAGGCTGAAGTCTTCATCCAAGCGGGAGCTGAAGAGGTCCATGATTAGGGGTACATAGTATACATAATATAATATAGGTGTCAGCGATGTTAGGGGCAGCAGATTAGGGGTGCATAGGGATAATGTAGGTTGCGGCGGTGTATGGAGCGGCAGATTAGGGGTTAAAAAAAATTAGAGTGGCGGCGGTGTGGGGGGGCCTCGGTTTAGGGGTACATAGGTAGTTTATGGGTGTTAGTGTACTTTAGAGCACAGTAGTTAAGAGCTTTATAAACCGACGTTAGCCCAGAAAGCTCTTAACTACTGACTTGTTTCTGCGGCTGGAGTTTTGTCGTTAGATTTCTAACGCTCACTTCAGCCACAACTCTAAATACCGGCGTTAGAAAGATCCCATTGAAAAGATAGGATACGCAAATGGCGTAGGGGGATCTGCGGTATGGAAAAGTCGCGGCTGCAAAGTGAGCGTTAGACCCTTTCCTGACTGACTCCAAATACCAGAGGGCGGTAAAAAACAGCGTTCGGAGCCTCTAACGCTGGTTTTGACGGCTACCGCCAAACTCTAAATCTAGGCCTTAGTATTTTTTTTATATAAAAAAGAGCTGTTTAACTTAGGGCAATGCCCTACAAAAGGCCCTTTTAAGGGCTATTGGTAGTTTAGAATAGGGGGTGTTTTTATTTTGGGGGGCTTTTTATTTTCATAGGGGTATTAGATTAGGTTAAAAAAAATATTTTTGATAATTTGCTTTATTTTTTTCTGTACTTTTAGACTTTTTTATTTTTTGTAATTTTAGATTTATTTATTTTAATTTAATCTTAGGTTTTGTTTTTTTAAGTATTGTTAAGATTTTTTAGTTAGGGGGCTTAATGATTAAATTAGTTACTTGCGTTGTGGGGGGTTGGAGGCTTTGGGTTAATAGGTTAATTAGGTTTATTGTGTTGTTATTGCATCAATGGGGAGAGAGTGTTAGGAAAAACACCTGAAGTGCGGAATGAAAAATCTCTGTGACGCAACCCCATTGATGTCTATGGGGAAAAAAAAAAGTTTAGTTTAAACCTAACACCCTAACATAAACCCCAAGACTAAACACCCCTAATCCGCCGCCCCCGACATCACGACACCTAAATAAAGTTATTAACCACTAATCTGCCACTCCCAACATAGGCGACATTAATAAAAGTTATTAACCCCTATTCTGATGCTCCCCGCCACTATAATAAAGTTATTAACCCCTATTCCGCCGCACCCCGACATCACCTCCACTATAATAAAGTTATTAACCCCTATTCCGCTGCTCGCCGACATCACCGCCACTATAATAAAGTTATTAACCCCTATTCCGCCGCACCCCGACATCACCTCCACTATAATAAAGTTATTAACCCCTATTCCGCTGCTCGCCGACATCACCGCCACTATAATAAAGTTATTAACCCCTAAACCTCTGGCCTCCCACATCTCTGCAACTAAATAAACCTATTAACCCCTAAACCTCTGGCCTCCCACATCTCCATCACTATATAAACCTATTAACCCCTAAACCGCCAGCCCCCCAATGCAAAATACTAAATAAAACTATTAACCCCTAAACCTAACACCCCCCTAACTTTAAATTAAAATTACCATATAACTATATTTAAATAAATAAAAACTTACCTGTGAAATAAAAATAAACCTAACATTAAACTATAAATTAACCTAACCTTACTATTCTAATAAAATAAAAATACTAAATTACAAATTTAGAAAAAAACCTAACACTACGAAAAAAAATTAAAAAATCTAAAATTACAAAAAATAATTAACATTAAATTTCGAAAAATAAAAAACACTAAGCTTACAAAAAATAATAAACTAAATTATCAAAAATAAAAACAATTACACCTAATCTAATAGCCCTATAAAAAAGCCCCCCAAAATAAAAACACCCCCTAGCCTACAATAAACTACCAATAGCCCTTAAAATGGCCTTTTGTAGGACATTGCCCTACGTTAAACATCTCTTTTACCTATAAAAAATACAAAGTCCCCCCAACAGTAAAACCTACCACCCAACCAACCCCCAAAATAAAAAAAACCTAAGCTACCCATTGCCCCTAAAGGGGCATTTGTATGGGCATTGCCCTTAAAAGGGCATTCTGCTCTTTTTAATTGCCCTTAAAAGGGCATTTAGCTCTTTTTCAAAAACCCAAACCCTAATCTGAAAAAAACACAGCCCCCCAAAAAACAAAACAAAACACTAACCCCAGAATATCTACTCACAGTTACTGAAGTTCGGGCATCCAGGAGGCGAGAAGTCTTCATCCAGGCGGTGACATCGTCATCCATCGCGGGGGTGTCTTCTATCTTCATCCCTGCGGCACGGAGCGGATCGGCAAAGACATCCAGTGCGGAGCATCCTCTTCATACGGTCCCCGCCATACACTGAATTTGAACTGATTTGAACAGCAAATAGGATTTTAGAAACTCTCATCCTATTGGCTGATTTGAATTTGAAGAATCAAATCAGCCAATAGGAATGCAAGGTACGCCATTTTGAAACGGCTACCTTGCATTGAAGCTTCAGTGTACGGCAGGGACCGTATGAAGAGGACGCTCCATGCTGGATGTCTTCACTGCTCCGCACCACCGGGATGAAGATAGAAGATGCACCCACGATGGCTGAAGATGTTGCCGCCTGAATGAAGACTTCTCGCCGTCTGGATGTCCGGACATCAGCAACCATGAGTAGATATTCTAGGGTTAGTGTTTTGTTTTGTTTTTTTGGGGGCTGGGTTTTTTTCAGATTAGGGTTTGGGCTTTTGAAACAGAGCTAAATGCCGTTACAAGGGCAATGAAAAAGAGCTGAATGCCAAAAGGCAATGCCCATACAAATGCCCCTTTAGAAGCAATGGGTAACTTAGGGGTTTTTTTAGCAAATTTTCCCACTCAGGTGCTAACGAAGGCTCAGAGCCGTCACTAGCACTCCCCCACCTTGATGGAGGTCTGAGGACCCCCATCCACTCCTACCCCGTCAATCTGGCCTGGATACTCACAGGCATCTCCGCGGCTTCACATTGCATGCAGTGACATCACACGCAATGATGCAATGATGTCATCACACAACTTTATTTAAAACTTACAATTGTCAGTTAGAGGGAGATGTGGGCATGCTGCTTAGATGCCTTTATCTTGGGCATCTAATTAGCTACAGACCCCCAAGACCCACCATTGGAAAGGTATAAGTCGTTGGGTGTGCAATAAAAAATAAAAAAAGTATTTAAAAAAGGTAAAAAAAAAGGCTTTGTGGGTCTCTAAAGGCACATAAATAAAAATCAAAATTGCCTAGAGACCCACAAAATATATATATGACCATTGCAATCCTAAGACTATCTTATAACGGATAAGAAAAGGTGGTTAGCATTTGAACATCTGATAATAACATTTCTCACATCTAGATTGTATACTATGGAATAAATTCGGATATATTGTGTTCATGAGGTAATATTGACTGGGTTTTGTTCCCACATAAATACTTCTGACATCCACTGTGATAGACTTGGTATGTCTTGTTTTTTCCAGAGCCTAGGAATCAATCTTTTTGTGCAGGTGATCATGCAAGTGAATAATTTTTACCTATATGCGCAGCTTATGTTGGGCGTTTGGTTCAGTAGAGCTATAGTAAGAAAGAGTGATATTTACTTCTAGTTTATTATTCATGTATTTAGAAATCTGATCCCAGAATGGTTTTAACTTAGGGCATGACCACCAAATGTGCATCATATTCCCTATTTCCCCACAATGTCTCTAACATAGGGGGGATGGTTTTGGGTACATTTTGTGAAGTTTGTGTGGTGTAAGGTACCACCTTGAAAGTATCTTATAGTTTAGTTCTATTAAATTTGTTGAGATTGAGGCCCTGGACCATTGTGCTACTGTGGGTGTTGTTTGCAGCTCGTGTTCCCATTGTTTTATATATGAGGGTTCTGATTCAGGGATTTTTTTGTTTAACAGCTTGTAAATAAGAGAGAGATTTAGTTATGGTGTGGGTTGTACATATTTTTTCATAGGGTGTGAGGGGTCTCATGAGTTTTTTTTTTTTTTTTTGCTTGCTAGATATTATTGAATGCCTAGTTTGAAGATAAAAGAACCATTTATCGAAAGGTGTCCCTATCTCTTTATGTAGATCCGATTAATCTTTGAATAGGCCGTTATGCGTCAATAAATAAATAGGAACGTTTGGAGAGTTAGGTAAACCCTCTGTGTGAGATGGAAAGAGGTAGGGGTTGCTGAATAAAGGGGACAGTGGTGATATATTGGTTCAGAGATCACTATGTTCCTTAAGTGTCATATCCCAAGCTTCTATTGTGGCCTTGATTAGTTATTAGTTATTATTGTTGTCTACTTGTCGCTGTCTTTTTTTAATAGTCAGGGAAGGTTGGGTAAGTTTGGTATTTCTGCTAGCTGGGATTCCATCTGAACCCAAGGTTTCGATGGTCTATTATGTGTCCATGATACTATACAAGATAGGTGGGTAGCATAATAGTAATTATTTAATATAGTTACACTGAGCCCGCCGTCTTCTTTAGTAAAATATACGTTTTTTCTTGCTACTCTCGGCTTGTTATGGGACCAGATAAATGATTCCATTAGTTTTTGATGCATAGTAAAGAAGTGCTGAAGTATATGTATAGGTAATATTTGGAACAGATAGAGATACTTAGGTATTATAGACATTTTAATTGCGTTAATTCGGCATAGCCAGGATAAGTGCTCCTGTTTATGCCAAGTGTCCAAGAGTTAGCTAATTTCATTATATAGAGGTAAAAAGTTTTTGCTATAGATATCTAATGGATTTTCTGGAATGTAGGTCCCCAGGTATTTAATTGTGCTGACTAAGGGCTCGATGATATATTATTTGCCAGCTCAAACCTTCTTTTTCTCGCTGACACTCGCAGGGCTGCCCCGGTGCAATGATCGTAAAAAAGTGGCAGTCCCTGCGAGTTGCGAGATGGCTCCTATTAAAAGTATTTGAGCTCGCTGATTAGGGAAACTTCGCACCTTAGTGCGAAGTTATCAGTGAGCAGGGGGAGCACTTTAAAATTAAAATCCTGCCGCCAATATAACTAACATTACGCTGCTTTCTGCTTATAGCATCTTACATTCGCCTATATTTTAGTATGCACTTTTTTTTTCTATTGGGGTTATAAGTGTTTGTATTGTTTTGAAAAAAGCTCGCCACCTTTTAGCTGGCGAGAAAAAAAATGATATCTGCAGTGCGAAAATCTTTATAGAATTACGTTGGGATTAGTGAGACATTGTCATATACGCCCATGGAACGCCCATGTTCAGCCCATTTTACGAAAAAACAACAATTACGTTGTGCATTTTGTATTTATAAATTAAAATTTCTGTGTGATTTTTGCACATCCAGTATACTACAATTACGATTTACGCTGTGCATATTTAATTTGATTTATTCCTGTGTAAATTACATACTAATTTTACTTTTTTGTTAACATACGATTTTTTACGATTTTTGATGCACCTTAACAATACAATTTTCCCTGCTTATTTTTGTGTAAATGGTTCAAATATTTGTTTTGTATAATGTTTAAAATACGAATTTTGTTGTGCACATTTCATATGAAAATGCAGTATACGCCCCTTAGCGAGAAAACCTTCTTTTCAGGGTAAAAAATGGATTTAGATCATCCCACCAGGGAAATAGGACTGGCAAGCATTCATTAATAATCTCGCCATGCTGTGATCGGACCATGGAGTATGCGTTATTCTTGAGCATTTGAGGCTTCTAAGCATGTTCTGAGAGCACATTATATAATCGATTCTAGAGTAGCTGCATTGCGGGTTTGAGAAAAATGTAAAGTCTTTTGTTGTTGGGTGCACCATTCTCCATGTGTCAAACAGGATGGGAATCTGGAGTGTAGCATAATTGGTTTTAATGTGTCTAGTTGAAATGTATGATTTCCCTGATGAGGTGTCTAATGATGGACATATCGGAAAGTTTAGATCTCCACCTAGTAATATTGAGCCTTTTGCATTATCTAATAGAATTCTAGTGGCTAATCTGAAGAAGGGGGGTGTTGGGCGATTATGTGCATATATGTTGGCTATGGTGATAGGCTTACCGTATAATAATCCTACTAGTATCAGAATTAGACCATCTATATCTCGGTGACTATCAATTAATTTGAAGGGTATTCCTCTTCTTATTGAAATACAAACCCCATTTTTCCGGTCTACACCTGAGCAAAGAAAATGTTGAGTATAATGTCTAGTGGAGAGTGATGGTTCTTTACTTTTTTTTAAATAAGTCTCTTGAATTAATATTATGTCTATCTTTTTCTTAAAGAAATCGTGAAAAGCAATAGAGCGTTTCTCCGCTGAGAGGAAACCTTTTACATTTTGCGTTGCTATTGTCAGCTCACCAGTAGAGGATGAAAATGACAATTTGCTGTGTGGTTTGTTAGATTGTCTTGCATGCTTCTTGATTAGAAGAGTCTTTGGTGTTTAGTACCTTACTATGCAGCCTTGAGAAGTTATAGAAATATATTAAAAGAGATGAATGATGTGTTGTTTGAAACAAGTGTATTGTTTTTCTATGTATGTGTTGTGTGTGTATGTGGTGTTGTGTGTATAATTTTGTGTGTGATCGGATGTGTGACAACGGTGGGGGTTGTTAGTGAATAGAAGAAAAAAAAGGGGAGGGGGAAGTTGAGGGTCAAATCACAGATATATAAAGGCATGCAACCTATATCAACTTTCAAGTACAAAAGGTAATTTAGTATAACTTGTGTGTGACATCTAGAACTTTTGAACAATATTGAACTAACAATTGACAAATTAACCATTGACTGAGTAAAATCCCTTTTGTTAGAAATCTTCTGCCAATAAAAGCCTACCAGAGATTTTTTTTTCATTTATTTTTTAAGGTAACCGTGTGTGTCATCTGATAATAGATCTTACCCCATCTTCATCCCGTCAAGCCCTTCATATAAGAAAGGTCTGTTAGTATAACTTATGTGCTTAAAGTTTAGATCTTTTAGGCTATATGTAACAAACACTTGGTAAATAGACCATTGATTTACAACTTGTAACATGACTGACAGACATGTAGGGACGAATAAGGCATATGAGATCATATACATTATATTATACAATATTTCTCCTGACTCTAGTCCAAACATTGATCCCATCTAAGTAAGATTCTAACAGTTGTCTTAAAGTGACATTGTAGATATTTCTCTTAAACATTTATCATAGGTCTTGGGGACCTGATCCGACAGTGCGGATCAGGTCCGAAAGACCTCGCTGATTGCAGAGAGCAATACGTTCTCTGTATTCAGCATTGCACCAACAGCTCACAAGAGCTGCTGGTACAACACCGCCCCCTGCAGACTCGCGGCCAATTGGCCGCCAGATGGGTGGTGATCGTACTCGATCGGGTTGAATTCCGGCAATGTCTGTCCGCCTGCTCAGAGCAGGCGGACAGGGTTATGGAGCAGTGGTCTTTCGACCGCTGCTTCAGAACTGCTGTTTCTGGCGAGCCAACACGGGCCCTCAAGCTCCATTCGTAGCTTGATAGATAGGCCCCAATATCTTTAAACATTTAAATAGCCATATCTTTGGGGAAGCCTTCAGAACTTCCGTTTTACTCCTCTCTGACAGAGTCCCGCTACTATACAGTGTTATGGAGTATTTTAGAACAGACTATTATTAAAATGATGAGAGTCAGTCTTTGTTCTTTTAATACAATGTCCGTTTAAAATGAGACTGTGGCAACTATTATACTTTATGAGAAATAATTCATTCCCTTTTGCTAGATTTCTGCAGCTAATTAAAGCCTTCTGGAGATTTCTTAAAAAGTAACTGTGTGTGTGTCATCTGTTGACAAGTCTTACCCTATCCTTGTCTTATGTTTTTTCTTGCGATCTTGGGGGGCCGGCAAGTTGGCGTTTTCTTGGTAAGCATTTTGGTTGAGGGTGACAGATTCTGCGTTGTGGTTTAGGTGGCGGTGTTTCTTCTTCTTTATTTGATGTGTGTTCCTGCTGGATAGTTGCTGGTGCAGAAATTCTGATTTGTTTGCAGAATCGAGGTATATCAGAAGGATCCTTGCATTCAGCTTTTCTACCCTCTTTTTTGAACTATCAAAGATACTGGGAAACCCCATCTATAGGGGATCTTCAAATTGCATAAATGTGAGGTTAACTCAGCATAATTTTTCCTTTGCTGTAGAGTTCTAATCAAGAGGTCTTGGTATACTTGAATTCTTAATCCTTGGTGCAATATACTGGAGTGGCGTCTGGCACTAGATAGAATCTGCTCTTTGTCTTGGTAGCTTTGAAAACAAACTATAATGTCTCTAGGTGGTTGTCCATCTTGTGGCTTAGGTCTGAGAGAGTGGTGGGCTCTTTCCATTGAGATAGATTGTTCTTCTTCTTGATCCATTTGCAGGATAGTGCGAAATAAGCTTTGCAGGAATCCTTTTATATGTTCTCCTGCTGCGGTCTCTGGGATGCCCCTGAATCTGAGGTTGCATCGTCTCGTTCTGTTTTCAAGATCATCTAGTTTATTCTCTAGTTCTTGTATTATATTATCATGCTGGGGATTAATAAAAAGGTCCTTGTGTTCTCCTTCTAGGGTTTCTACTCTAGCCCTTAATTCATTGATGTCTTTTTTGAGCTCTGCACACTCTTGTTTGATACAGCTCTTAACTTGATCTATGAGTGTTTCAATGACTCGGAGTGTAACTGGTTGATCAGAGTCTTTTTCTGGGGTAGAGCTAATTTCAAAGTCGTTTGCTTGTTCTTCTTTTACCTCTTTTGACAGGAAATTTTCTGGTGTTTTTGTCCTCTTTGTTTAAAGAAGTTAGATACCGTGTTCTGCGCAGTGTTTGTTGTTTTCAGCTGTTCAGCTGATTTTATATATTCACAAAGTGCCATCTTGGTAGTTTTAATCTGTAAGGTAATTTATACTCTTGATGTAGTACAAACAGTATTAATTATTTCTGTTTCTTAAAGGGACACTGAACCTAATTTTTTTCTTTCATGATTCAGATAAAGCATGCAATTTTAAGCAATTTTCTAAAATTACTCCTATTATCAAATTTTCTTCATTCTCTTGGTATCTTTATTTGAAATGCAAGAATGTAAGTTTAGATGCCGGCCCATTTTTGGTGCACAACCTGGGTTGTTCTTGCTGATTGGTGGATAAATTCATCCACCAATAAAAAAGTACTGTTCAGAGGTCTAAACCAATAGATCTTACCCCATCTTCATCCCGTCAAGCCCTTCATATAAGAAAGGTTAGATGCCTTCTTTTTCAAATAAAGATAGCAAGAGAACGATTTTTTTTTAATAATAGGTGTAAATTAGAAAGCTGCTTAAAATTGCATGCTCTATCTAAATCACAAAAGAAACTGGGTTCAGTGTCCCTTTAAGTATTAGATCACAACTGCAGAACTATAGAATATGTATAAAAAATAATGGATTTGTATCACTTATGAAGTAGCAACTACTATAGTAAAAGTAGCAACAAACAACAGAAAGTGAATTAATACAGATTTGGCTTTGCAGATGGAAATGGCAAAGTTATAACAGACTATAAACATATCATGTCTGTAATATTGATAATGGCAAGTCTCTTGTGAAAGGTCAGCACAGAAAAGAAGCGGTTCACTTTTAGAGAATGATAAGTAATATATGGTGTACAGTATAAAGACTCACAGAATATATCAGACTACTGAAATACTTGATTTTCTTAGTGAAGTATACTTGTGGTTATGAGTTTGAGAGACAGCCAGCAGTGGATGATGATAGAAGCAGAGAAAATTTGAAAAGAAAGCAAGACATCCAACAGTTGTTGAATCGATATACAAACTACAGCGAAGTCATCTTGTTGGAGGAGGAGCCTTAGTCCGTGATTGGTAACAAAGTTTTGAGGAAAAGAACAAATACAATTCTATACTGCAGGTTTCAGGTTTCTGTATAATGGTAGATGAATTAACAAGTTGATGAGTTGCAAGTCTCAGGAGCAAAATGAGAGAAATAAGTGGTGAGTACAATCAGCAACATAGCTACAATCCAGATAAGAGAAACTTTAATCAGGAAGTGGATAAACAATCCTTGAAGAGATAAATGTCCAGACTTTAGGTAAATGTAATCCAATTCCCAAGAAGGAATAATGTTGAAATAAGTTTGAAATATAACAAACAAATTTAACAGAAATACGAAGCAAAGCTCAATACTGAGAGCGTGTATGAACAGCAATCACAAAATACTAAGCACCTGTGTAAAGACGCACGTGATATTTAAAGGTATAATGGGCTGGGCTTAGGATACAGGAAATGTTTCTGACACATATATAGGGGCATATGTATCAAGCTCCGAATGGAGCTTGATGGCCCCTGTTTCTGGCGAGTCTTCAGACTCGCCAGAAACAGCAGTTATGAAGCAGCGGTCACAAAGACCGCTGCTCCATAATCTGTCCGCCTGCTCTGAGCAGGCGTACAGACATCGCCGGAAATCAACCCAATCAAGTACGATCGGGTTGATTGACACCCCCCTGCTGGCGGCCTATTGGCCGGG
Organism: Bombina bombina; assembly: GCF_027579735.1. NCBI lineage: Eukaryota > Metazoa > Chordata > Amphibia > Anura > Bombinatoridae > Bombina > Bombina bombina. Next base: position 352,274,890 of record NC_069501.1, read on the forward strand.
AGTCTGCAGGGGGTGGCGTTGCACCAGCAGCTCTTGTGAGCTGCTGGTGCAATGCTGAATACGGCGAGCATATTGCTCGCCGTATTCAGCGATGTCTGTCGGACCAGGTCCGACAGACATTAATAACTAGAGGCCATTGTATTTTCAAGGTTGTTTTATTTTTACTTGCCCTGTTGTCAGTATCTTCTGGATACTAGACTTGTGCAGCTTCGAAAAATTTGTTTCGGTTCGATTTGAATTCGTAAAAAAAATCAAATGAATTCGTTTCAGATTTGAAAAAAATTAGTCTGGATTCGGTTCAATTCAGAAATTCGGGATTTCGGTAAGTGTTAGGTGGGATGTGCTGTGTATTACACTAGTATTATGTACTGTATATTAGGTTTAACCCATAGCAAAGTGATAAAACCTAATATACTCTACAATACTAGTGTAATACACGGCCATCCGAATCTACCGAATAAATTCGAATTGATTCAGATTTATTCGGTAAAGTCGGCACTACCGCAATTCGGAAATTCGAATCGATCCGAATCTCCGAATTCGACAAATTCGGCCGAATTTCGATTCGGACCGAATCGAATCACACATGTCTACTGGATACATTGGCTGGTGACGGGGATAAGTTTATATTACACATCTTAAGCTAGGGAGCAACTATCTGTCAGGTTCAAGTTGCAACTTGAATTAGGCTTTATCGCATATATGCCCTGTGTAGCTTTAAATTGTATAGGTTAGTCTCAGAATCATTTCTGTGATGATTAATACTCTAATATTAATCATGTCTGGAAGCGCAATGATTGTCAGTTATTGTTTCAGTGACATTGGCCTTGTGTCATGTTTTATATCTTGTATTTTTTCCCTTTCTGACCAGCCTTTTGAAACAGTGACGCAGCACAAAAATTCTGTGCGGCGTTTGGATAAACTTTTACTCACTGCTTCCTGCCTTGCCTTCCTAGCCTAAGGCGCCTTTGATATGGCAGCACTTCGTTGAATACCCGGCCGCTGGAGCTGGCTCAGTGTCACATTATGAGGATTGCGTGGCTAATAGTACCGGCTACTGATCCGTGGGCCTCCGTTATTATGATGCGCCTTCGTGCAGGCTTCTTACTCTGCTCTCTGTTCCGTGGCACTTGGAATCCGAGATTTTGGATTTTCAAAGTAGCAATATGCTTAGTAGTCGTTTGTTGTTCTCTCACTCATATTTGAGTATTGTATATGAGCCTATGACCGGTTTTATGCAGGTTAGCCTTTACTCTGTTAGGAGCTTCAGCAACTCGCAGACGTCTTAGATGCCTGCAGGCTCCACCCTCCCCCAAAATATATTTTATACAAATAAACTTGTTTATTTTTTAAAAACAAATATCAGTTTAAGTATTATAGCTAAATGATCACTGTGGTAACCAGCGTTACCGCAGTGATCACCTAGCGGAGAAATGTCACTTTGCCTTACAATATAGACCGATATTATATTTGTATTCCCATGATCACTTGGATAATGTGGTTACAAATTAATAAATGGTAGAGGAATGCTATTTAAAAACAAAACACCAAATAATATTTTTATAATCAGTCTTTAAGCATGTGTGGAAGATGAGTAAAACATCCTCTTCAAGCAGCTCTCTCCATCTTTCAAAACTTTTTTTTTAATTCAAAGAAGCTTATTTTTTGCAATAAAAATGATATATTTTCTAGCGACATAATTCCTTTAAAAATATCTATTTATTTTGTAAAGAGAATTATGGCGAAGCATCTCAGTGCTGAGGAAGCAGCTGAGTTCTCTATGAACTGATGATGCATATGGTATATAAACTGAATATTTCTAGAAAGTACAAACCAAGCTGCATCAAATGAGGGGTCACATGTATTGCTAGCAGAAAAAAACATAAATTATGCTTACCAGATAATTTCCTTTCCTTCTATATGAGGAGAGTCCACGGCTTCATTCCCTACTTGTGGGAAATACTGAACCTAGCCACCAGGAGGAGGCAAAGACACCCTAGCCAAAGGCTTAAATATCTCCCACACTAGCCTCATATCCCAGTCATTCTGCCAAGGGAGCAAGGAAAAGTAGGTGAAATATCAGGGTATAAATGGTGCCAGAAGAACAAAACAAAAATTTTGATCCGCCCATCAGAGAATACGGGCGGGGGGCCGTGGACTCTCCTCATACAGAAGGAAAGGAAATTATCTGGTAAGCATAATTTATGTTTTCCTTCTTAATATGAGGAGAGTCCACGGCTTCATTCCTTACTTGTGGGAAACATATACCCAAGCTCTAGAGGACATGAATGAAATGGGAGGGTAAAAAGAGAGGCGGGCCCTATTCTGAGGTCACCACAGCCTGCAAAACCTTTCTCCCAAAAGCTGCTTCAGCCGAAGCAAAAACGTCAAACTTGTACAATTTTGAAAAGGTATGTAAGGAGGACCAGGTAGCCGCCCTACAAATCTGATCCATAGAGGCCTCATTCTTGAAGGCCCAAGAGGAAGCCACTGCTTTAGTAGAATGAGCCTTAATCCTCTGAGGAGGCTTATGTCCCACTGTCTCATAAGCTAAATGAATAAAGCTCCTCAACCAAAAAGATAAGGAAGTAGATGAGGCCTTTTGCCCCCTACGATTCCCAGAATAGACAACAAACAAAGAAGAAGTCTGTCTAAACTCCTTTTAAGACTGAAGATAGAACTTCAGGGTCCAAACCACATCCAAATTACGAAGTAAATGTTCCTTCGAAGAAGAAGGAATAGGACACAAGGAAGGAACCACAATCTCCTGATTGATGTTGCAATCAGAAACTACCTTAGGAAGAAAACCTAACCCAGTACTAATAACAGCCTTATCAGCATAAAATACTAGGTAAGGAGGCTCACATTGCAAAGCTGCCATCTCAGATACTCTGCGCGCCGAAGCAATAGCCAGTAGAAAAAGAACCTTCCAAGACAATAATTTGATGTCAACTACATGCATAGGTTCAAATGGAGCCTTCTGCAGAACCTTAAGAATGAGATTTAAACTCCAAGGAGGAGTGCTAGATCTAAACACAGGCCTGATTCTAGACAGAGCCTGAACACAAGACTGGACATCAGGAAGCTCAGCGAGCCTCTTGTGCAGTAAAACAGATAGGGCCGAAAATCTGTCCCTTAAGGGAGCAAGTAGAAAGGTCCTTCTCCCGACCATCCTGGAGAAAAGAAAGAATCCTGGAGACCCTGACCTTATTCCAGGGAAATCCATGTTCCTCACACCAGAATAAGTAGGTCCTCCACACCTTATGATAGATGCGACGAGTAACCAGCTTACGCGCTTGAATAAGAGTCCTCTTGGCGAGGACTAAGCGTTCAAACTCCACACAGTCAGCCACAGAGAATCCTGCGACACGGTAACCTCCATGGAGGAGATGAGGACATCCCCACCAGATCCCTGAACCACATCCTTCGCGGCCACGATGGAGCAACTAGAATCACTGATACTTGCTCCTGTTTGATGCGGGCCACTACATGAGGTAGAAGTGGTAACGGCAGAAAAATGTAAATCAGATTGAACCTCCAAGGCACTGCTAATGCCTCTATTAGCTCTGCCTGAGGATCCCTGGACCGCGACCCATATCTGGGTAGCTTGGAATTGAGCCAGGATGCCATGAGATCTATCTCCGGTGTCCCCCATCTGCTGCAAATCTCTGCAAACACCTCAGCATGGAGAGACCATTTCTCTGGATGAAAGGATTGTCTGCTGAGAAAATCCGCTTCCCAGTTGTCCACACCTGGAATGTGGATCGCTGATAGAGAGCAGTTGCGGGCCTCCGCCCATTCCAGAATCCGAGATACTTTCCTCATTGCTAGGGAGCGCCTTGTTCCCCCCTGATGGTTGATGTAAGCCACTGAGGTAATGTTATCTGATTGGAATCTGATAAACTGGGACAAACCCAGAAGAGGCCAAGCCTTCAGAGCATTTAAGATCGCTCAAAGTTCCAAAATGTTGATCGGGAGGAGGGATTCCTCTCGAGTCCACAGGCCCTGTGCCTTCCTAGCACCCCAAAAAGCTCCTCATTCTGTGAGACTTGCGTCCATAGTCCCACAATCTCACAGGATGGTCTCAAGAAGGATGTCCCTTGGGACAGGTGATCTGGACAGAGCCACCAAGAGAGCGATTCTCTCGATTGGATGTCCAGAGAAATCTGTTGAGACAGATCCGAATGATCACCGTTCCACTGTCTCAGCATGCACCGCTGAAGAGGTCTGAGATGGAATCTGGCAAAAGGAATTATGTCCATGCATGACACCATGAGACCAATTACCCCCATACACCAAGCCACAGAGGGCCTTAAGGAGGTCTGGAGGGCAAGACAAGCGGAAAGTTTGTGACGTTAGCGACGTCTCTGGTCTGTAAGAAATATCCTCATGAATATGGAGTCTATTATAGTACCCAGGAATATGGAGTCTATTATAGTACCCAGGAATTCCACCCTGGTACTTGGAACAAGAGAACTCTTTTCTAAGTTTATCTTCCATCCATGAGATGAAAGAAGAGATAGAAGGGCTTTTGAATGGTCCTCTGCCAGACGACAGAATGGCGCTTGAACCAGAATATCGTCTAAGTATGGCACTACTGCTATACCTCTGGTTCTGGCCACTGTGAGCAGGGCCCCTAGAACCTTCTTAAAGACTCTTGGAGCAGTAGCTAGACCAAACGGAAGAGCAATAAACTGGAAGTGCTGGTCCAGGAACGCAATTCTTAGGAACTTGAAGTATTCCTTGTGTATTGAAACATGAAGATAAGCATCCTCCTGGTCTATTGTGGTCATGAACTGTCCTTCCTGAAATAAGGGAAGAATGGACCTTATCTCCATCTTGAACGAGGGGACATCTAGGAATTTGTTTAAACACTTTAGGTCCAGAATCGTGCGAAAAGTTTCCTCTTTCTTTGGGACCACAAAAAGGTTTGAGTAGTATCCCAGAGCTCTTTCTGCTAGAGGTACCAGTACAATGACTCCCAGGGAAGAAAGATCCCTCACACACCCTAGAAAGGCCTCTCTCTTTTCTGGCCTTGAAGACAGGTTTGACAAGAGGAATCTGCCCCTGGGTGGATGAGACTTGAAACCTATCCTGTACCCTGAGCGATGACTTCCAGGACCCACGGGTCTTGCAAACCAAGCTTCTGAAAAGAGTGACAGTCTGCTCCCTACAAGATCCAGAGTCAGATCGGGGGCCACCCCCTTCATGCCAACTTTGACTCGGCAGGCTTCTTGTCCTGCTTGGATTTATTCCAGGGCTGAGCTGGCTTCCAAGTCCCCTTGGATTGCTCAGACTTTGAGGCGGGCTGCTGACGTTGGGGTTTATCCGAACGAAAGGTAATTAGAACCTTGTCCCTTAGGATTGTTCTTCTTATCCTGTGGTAGAAAAGCACCCTTGCCTCCAGTAACCATAGATATAATTGAGTCCAGGCCTGGACCAAACAGAATCTTCCCCTTAAATGGGAGGGAAAGAAGTCTAGATTTCGAAGTCATGTCTGCAAACCAAGACTTCAGCCACAGTGCCCTACGGGCTAGAACAGAAAGGCCTGAAGCCTTGGCATTCAGGCGAATAATCTGCATATTTGCATCACAAATAAAAGAATTAGCCAGTCTCAAGGCCTTAATTCTTTCCTGGATCACGTTGAGGGGATCCTCCACCTCGATCGATTTGCACCAATAGGTAGCTGCTCCAGCAACCACAGCAACAGCTGCTGCCGGTTTAAATAAATATCCCGTATGTTGAAACATCTTTCTTAACAGAGTCTCTAACTTCTTATCCATGGGCTCTTTAAACGATAAACTATCCCCAAGAGGGATAGTAGTGCACTTAGCAAATGTAGAGATAGCGCCATCCACCTTAGGGACGGAACCCCACAACTCCAATTGAGAGTCCGGAACCGGGAACAAATTCTTAAAGGAAGAAGAAGGGGAAAAAGAAGAACCAAGTCTCTTCCATTCATTCTTGATAATGTTTGCCATCTTAACGGGAACCAGGAAAGTCTGTGGAACAACCTTGTCCTCGTAGACCTTATCTAATTTAGGAATACAAGGTTCCTCAGGTAATTTAGGCTCTGGAACCTCTAACGTAGCCAAAACTTCTTTTAACAGAAAGTGTAAATGTTCAATCCTAAATTTAAAGTCTGGTTTCTCTGCAGCTGGAGGCTTAGAGGCCACAGATTCTGACTCAGAAAGAGCATCCTCTTAAGTATCAGAGACGTCCTCATCAACAGATAATCTGGTATCAGATAAATCCAATAAGGTAGCAGATGACCCCTGGGAAGGATAGCAATATTTAATGTTTCGCTTCCGCTTAGCAGGGTGAGGTAAAACTCTGAAGGCCGCATGCACTGCCGTTTGTAACTGTTCAGTAAAGTCTGGCGGTAAAAGTGCCCCTCCAACTGGAGGATTAGGAGTGCTATGGGAAGCTGCATGTGTATTAGGAGATGACTGTAGGGTGCTCACCTGACGGGACTGAGACTCCTCAGAGGTGGACGACTCAGTGTTACTAAACATATTTACTTTTCTTGACAAGATAACCTTCCCCTGCTATAGTAAAAAGCGCGCCAAGCCTAACAGGTTGCGCAGCTAAAGTAAAAACCTGTATGTTCCATCCCCCTGAGTCTCATCTCCCACATGTCGCAGCATGAACATAATAAAAAACAAATTATATGATAAATCCCCTCTGTTTAATAACCCCCTTCTGGAGATATTACCCGTGATTCCATACAGATAAAAGGAGCCACACTGTGACCCTGTCTTCTTGCATTATCATGTGTGTATAAAAAATTAAACAATCTTACCGGAATTTATGCCATGGAACAGAAACACAGCCTCTCAAGTTTGAAAGTCTTGTAGCAATGCTCCTGACATGGACTTGAGTGATGAAAGCAGGCAGTGAAACTCGTCAACACTGATTGCTTAGGAGCTGTTAATACAGGTCTGGATGGGTTAGCAGAAAGACTCTCCCTGCATCTCCAGACCCTAACTTTCATCAATGCTCTCACTAAAAGGCTGACAAGACTACTTAAAACTCCAGTCCCATTCCGAAGGGTAGATACCCTCCATAAGGAACTACTCTGTATCTTCTGACACTTCTCTGTCAACAACCTGTGACAAAAGGCAAAGAATGACTGGGATATGAGGGAAGTGGGGGAGGTATTTAAGCCTTTGGCTGGGGTGTATTTGCCTCCTCCTGGTGGCCAGGTTCAGTATTTCCCACAAGTAAGGAATGAAGCCGTGAACTCTCCTCATATTAAGAAGGAAATAAACAATGTAATAATAAGTGGAATATGGCTCTTTGCTAAAAAAAAATATTTTCTATGCAAAGCACCATATTCCATTAATTGTTGCCCACCACAGTTATTTGCTAGAGATAAAAAAAAATAGCCTTTCAACTTTTATGGGTTATGTCTGCAATCAGACAGCTGTAGAAACCTGGGAAACTAAGACACATTCAATAAAGTACAGGTATACCTCATTTTACAGCGCTTCACTTTACAGCGATTCGCTAATACAGTGCTTTGTGAAGCTGAAGTTCAACCTCCAAGGATTTTGAAACAGTGCTGTAAATCATTGTGAGATTGCGAGAAAAGTGACTGGCACCATTTTGCTATGCTTAGTTCACTCTGTTAACTGCATTGCAGTGCAGTCTGTGTCTCAGTGCTATAGTCTGGCAAATCTTACTACAGTAATTGTCACTATGTCACTATTTTGCAGGTACAGTATTTATTGAATACTTGCTGTGCTAGTGTTAAACTAAACCTAGCACTATTGCACCCCTAATATAAGTTAGTTCAAACATGTTTTTAAGATTTTAAACACTGAAAAGAAAGCTAAAACTGCCTTGTTTCACTTTAAGGCGGTTTTCACTTTACAGCGGGGCTCCGGTCCCTAACCCGCTGTATGAGCGAGGTATACCTGTACACATCAAATGATGTGGCCACATGTATTGCTAGCACAAAAATAGAAAATGTAATAAAAAGTGGAATTTGGTTCTTTGCTTAGATTTTTTTTTTAAGCAATGCAGCTTATTCCATTAATTGCTGCACACCCCAATTTCATGCTAGAAATACTTGTAGCCCCTCATTTGATGCAAAAAGGGGTGTACTTTCTGCAAATGTGTACCCCATTTTAATTTCTCAGGGGGCTAGAACTGTTTAATTGCTGAAACAGTACAGTAAATTCCAAGATGCTGTTTTTGATAATTTATTAAATTGACATGCCTGCAATAAAACAGTGAAATGTTCTTAATTTTTGCTTATTTCAGACAGGTTACCTACTAAAAATATTTATCTACACAGGTTTTGATGATAGCGCTTGGAAAAAGTAAAATTACATACTATTATTTATTGAGTCAGGAATAAAAAAAAAATACACTTTTTTCACATTTTATGTGGTATTTAAATCTGATGATACATACACATATAATAATGGTACAATTTGAATCTGCTGGGTCTGCTGAAAAAAACAATATATAGTTTGTATAGTTTATTACTACAAATTTTACTTCTAAAAAATGTTTAAACCTGAACTGCAACAAAAAGCTCAAAACCAGCTTAGCACCCAGGTGGGAAATTACTTAGCAGACAATGGTTTAATATGTTTAATTCATCAAATTTTCACCTAGATTATGAGTTTTGCATTCGTGTTTTAACGCTGAAAAAATGGTAATTTCAGCGTTAAAACAGCAACGCAGCCATTTAGCCTGTAACGCAACGCCAGTACCGCACTCGTAAAAATTAAGTTTTTTCATGGGACTTCATATAGCGCTTCCATTACAAGTTTTGCGGTGAGGCTAAAAAGCTTGCGTTACACCCTTTAACGACAAGATCCGTACCGCCATCTGAGAGCAGTAGTTATGAGTTTTTACGCAATAAAACTGTTACATAAAACTCATAACTAAAGTGTTACAAAGTACACTAACACCCATAAACTACCTATTAACCCTTAAACCGAGGCCCTCTAGCATCGCAAACACTATATTAAAGTTATTAACCCCTAATCTCCCGCTCCCGACATAGTCGTTACTAATAAAAAGTTATTAAAGTGATTGTAAACTAACACAAATTCCAACAAACATTCATCAAAAATTTGGATTTGCAAATATTTACTTTTTATATGCTCCAAGTTCAGGTCCGTTCCTCTGCCCGTACAATTGCCGCCATAGCTTTTCGAAATCATGCCACCATAGCTTTTCAAAATCATGTTTTCAACGTTCAATGAGAATCCAGGCCAGTTGGAGACTGTAAAGCACACTTACACGCCCATGGTTAGCTACGCGCATGCACTAGAAGTTGGATCTCAGACTGATCGACTGAAAACATGTAAGTGTGGGCATGTGAAATATTTCATTCATTATACGTGCAACATAGCATCTATAGACACTTGCTTAGATTATAATCTCTTATAGTTTTTCAGTACGTATGATCTCTTTGATCCAAAGCGCTGTGGTAACAAGGATACAATACATATAATACATTGTAAAAAGTCCTAACACTAACCCCCGAAGATCCACTTACAGTTTCTGAAGTCCGGACATCCAGGCGGCGAGGTCTTCATCCATCCAGGCAGCGTCTTCTATCTTCATCCCGGCGGCGCGGAGCGGGTCCATCCTGAAGACATCCCGCACAGAGCATACTCTTCATACGGTCGCCACCGTATACTGAATCTTCAATGCAAGGGAGCCCTTTCAAAATGCCATCCCTTGCATTCCTATTGGCCGATTTGATTTTGGAAATTCAAATCAGCCAATAAGATGAAAACTACTGAAATCCTATTGGCTGTTCAAATCAGCCAATAGGATGAGAGCTACTGAAATTCTATTTACTGATTTGAACAGCCAATAAAATTTCAGAAGCTCTCATTCTATTGGCTGTTCTGAACAGCCAATAGGATTTTAGTAGCTCTCATCCTGTTGTCTGATTTGAATTTCCAAAATAAAATCAGCCAATAGGAAGTCAAGGGATGCCATTTTGAAAAGGCTCCCTTGCATTGAAGATTCAGTATACGACGGCAAACGTATGAAGAGGATGCTCCACGCCGGATGTCTTCAGGATGAACCTGCTCCACGCCATCGGGATAAAGATAGAAGATGCCGCCGGGTTGAAGATAGAAGATGACGCCTGGATGAAAAAAGAGCCGCCGGTATAAGATCTTTCAAGTGGGATTTCTGTGAGTACCTAAAGATGGGTTAGTGTTAGGTTTTTTTAGGTGTATTTTTTAGATTAGGGGTTGGGCATTTCTTAAAAGAGCTAAATGCCATTTTAAGGGCAAGAAAAAGAGCTAAATGCCCTTTTAAGAGCAATGCCCATGTAAATGCCCTTTTCAGGGCAATGAGTAGATTCGGTTTTTTTAGATAGTTTTTTTTATTTTGTGGGTTGGGGGATGGCCGTTTGTAATGTTAGTGGATCTTTGTATTTTGGTTTCAAAAAAGAGCTGATTTCTTTAAGGCAATGCCCTACAAATTTCCTTTTCAGGGCAATGGGTAGATTAGGTTTTACTTTATTTTTATTTTGAGGGTTTGGGGGGTGGGGTTTGTATACTGTTAGGGGGGTTGTTTTTCTTTTGTAAAAAAAGAGCTCATTTCTTTAGGGCAATGCCCTACAAAAGGTCCTATTAAGGGCCCTTGGTAGTTTATTATAGATAAGGGGTTTTTATTTTGGGGTGTTTTTTTAAAGGGTATTAGAATAGGAATAATTTTTATTGTTTTGGATAATTTAGTTTATTATTGTTTTGTAATGGTAGATTTTTTATTTGTTGTAATTTTAGTGCTTTTTATTTTTTGTAATGTTAGGTTTTAGTGTAAGGCAGCTTAGGTTTTATTTGACAGGTAAGTTTGCATTTATTTTAACTAGGTAGTTAGTAAATAGTTTTAGGTAGTTACTAAATAGTAAAAATAAATCCTAAGCTAGCTACAATATAACTATTAGTATTATATTAGTTACATTGTAGCTAGCTTAGGTTTTATTTCACAGGTAAGTATGTATTTAGTTTTAAATAGTTATTATTTATTTAATAAATATAACTTTAATTTAGCTCTATTTTAATTATGTTAAAGTTAGGGGGGATTAAGGTTACGGTTAAGTTTAGGGGTTAATATAGTTTAATTTAGGTTGTTGTGATGTGGGGGGCTGGCGGTTTAGGGGTTAATAGGTTTATTTAGTGGTAGTGATGTGGGAGGCCAGAGGTTTAGGGGTTAATAACTTTATTTAGTGGTGGCGATGTCGGGGAGCAGCGGAATAGGGGTTAATAGATTTATTATAGTGTTGGGGTGCAAGGGAATAGGGGTTAATAACTTTAGTATAGTGGCGGCGATAACGGGAGCAGCAGATTAGGGGTTAATAGATTTATTTTGGTGGCAGCGATATCGGGAGCGGCAGATTAGGGGTTAATAACTTTATGTAGGTGTCGGCGATGTCGGGGGCAAAAGATTTTCATTCCGCGATCGCAGTTTCTTTTTCTAACCCTCTCTCCCTATTGATGTCTGTGGGGAAAGCGTGCACGAGCACGTCAAATCAGCACAACCATATCGCATGCACAAGCCGGCTGTTTGAAAACTTGTAATAGCAGCACAATGGAGTGTGAAATAACGCAACTTTTCGCACCCCGTTCGTTTCGCACCCCGTTGCACCCATAACTTGTAATCTACCTGATAGTGTTTAATGTGCAAAATCATATAATTGATTAACATCTTAAAATGTTATTATACCACCCTACGGCTACCCTTTGACAAACAATTTTTTTTTCCAGGCGACATTTAATCCCTTAGTGACCAGACCATTTTTCAATTTTCTTACCGTTTGGGACCAGGGCTATTTTTACATTTCTACAGTGTTTGTGTTTAGCTATAATTTTCCTCTTACTCATTTACTGTACCCACACTTATTATATACAGTTTTTCTCCCCATTAAATGGACTTTCTAAAGATACCATTATTTTCATCATATCTTATAATTTACTATAAAAAAATGGAACCCCCCACTTTTTCTAACTTTGACCCCCAAAATCTGTTACACATATACAGCCACCAAAAAAACACCCATGCTAAATGGTTTCTAAATTTTGTCTTGAGCTTAGAAATACCTAATGTTTACATGTTTTGGAAGTTATAGGGCAATAAGTACAAGTAGCATTTTGCTATTTCCAAACCATTTTTTTTAAATTAGCTATAGTTACATTGTAACACTGATAACTGTCAGGAATCCCTGAATAACCCTTCACATGTATATATATATATATATTAGTAGACAACCCAAAGTATAGATCAACCCAAATGTGATCAAATAAAAAACATTGTAATCCTTTTCAAACTTTTTCATAAACTTTAGGTTTCTCGCTGAAATTATTTACAAACGGCTTGTGCAATTATGGCACAAATCATTATAAATGCTTCTCTAGATGGTGTGAAATAAAAGCAACAAAAGTTGTGTTATGTCACCCTCCATCTTGCTGCCATTACGAGTTTCTGAAAAGCCTCCTTGTGCGTGCGATATGGTGGCGTTAAGCTCCATACCGTACAAAATCCAAGGGCTACTTTGACGTGCTCATGCACGCTTTCCCCCTAGACATCAATGGAGAGAGTGTTAGAAAAAAAACTAACACCTGAAGTGCGAAATTAAAAATCTCTGTAAAGCAACCCCATTGATGTCTATGGGGAAAAAAAAGATATGTTTAAACTTAACACCCTAACATAAACCCCAAATCTAAACACCCCTAATCTGCCGCCCCCAACATCGCCAACACCTAAATAAAGTTATTAACCCCTAATCTGCTGCCCCCGACATCGCAGACACTAATAAAAGTTATTAACCCCTATTCTGCCGCTCCCCAACACTATAATAAATGTATTAACCCCTAAACCTCTAGCCTCCCACATCACTGCCACTAAATAAACCTATTAACCCCTAAACTGCCAGCTCTCCACATCGCCACTAATAAATTAAACTATTAACCCCTAAACCTATCACCCCCTAACTTTAAATTAAAATGACAATATCCCTATCTTAAAATAAATAAAAACTTACATGTGAAATAAAAAAAACAACCTAAGTTTAAACTGACAATTAACCTAACGTTATTAACCCCTATTCCACCACTCCCAGACATCACAGCCACTATAATTAAGTTATTAACGCCTACTCTGCCGCTCCCCGACTATAATAAAGTTATTAACCCCTATTCTGCTGCTCCCCGACATCACCGCCACTATAATAAAGTTCTTAACCCCTAATCTGCCGCTCCCCAACATCGCTGACACTATAATAAAGTTATTAACCCCTAAACCTCTGGCCTCCAACATCTCCTACACAGCTCACATTTATACATGCAGATACACACACACACACACACACACACTACACAGCATACACTTCTACATGCAGATATATATACACACACACACACACACACTACATAGCATACACTTATACACGCAGATACACACACACTTATTCAAACAGATACACACACACACATATTACATAGCTTACACTTATACATGCAGATACACACACACTACATAGAGTACACATACATGCAGATACACACACACACACACACACACTACATAGCTTACACTTAAACATGCTGATACACACACTACACAGCATACAATTATACATACAGATACACACACACTACATAGCTTACACTTATACATGCAGATACACACACTACATAGCATACACTTATACGTGCAGATACACACAAACACACAAACTACATAGCTTACACTTATACATGCAGATACACACACTACACAGCATACACTTATACATACAGACACACACACTACATCGCTTACACTTATACATGCAGATACACACACTAAACAGCATACACTTATACATACAGACACACACACTACATAGCTTACACTTATACATGCAGATACACACACACACTACATAGCTTACACTTATATATGCAGATACACACACTACATAGCATACACTTATACATGCAGATACACACACTTAAAGGGACAGGAAACCCCAAAATTTTATTTCATGATTTGGACAGAACATACAATTTTAAACAACTTTCCAATTTACTTCCATTATCAAATTAGCTTTGTTCTCTTGTTATCCTTTGCTGAAGGAACAGCATTGCACTACTGGCAGCAAGATGAACACATCTAGTTAGCCAATCACAAAAGACAAATGTGTGCAGGCACCAATTAGCAGCAGCTCCCACTAGTGTAGGATATGTGCGTATTCTTTTTCAACAAGGAATACCAAGAGAACAAAGCACATTTGAAAATCTTAAAATGACATGCTCTATATGAATCATGCAAGTTTAATTTTGACTTTTTCTATCCCTTTAAACATACAGATACACACACACACTACATCATATTTGGGTTTCTGTAATTCATTGTATGGGGTCCTGGGGTTGGCAAGCACATTAGCTGACAGTCTGAGGCTGCCACCGTTCATTACCCTGGTGTTAGCACTGCTCATCGTATAAAACTGAAGGCATGATAGTATTATCACCAGGGGTTAGACATCATCACTAATAGAGGTTAGAGGTCACCATTACCTGAGGTCAGAGGGTATACAGCCTTCTTACTCCTGATTAACCAACACACTATTCCTTTTCCACGGGGAATCTAACAGGTATCTAACCCCGGGGGAGAAAAGCCATCTGCTTCTGAGTATGGGCCAAATAGAATTAAAAAAAATGCATGGGGCAATGCGGGACAGAAGGCTAGCAACCCGGGATAGCGGGACAGACCCCTAAAATCGTGACTGTCCCACAAAAATCGGGACAGTTGGGGGGTATGTACTTGTATGTCTGCTTGATTAACTCTGGCTTTTAATGACCCTTTAAAATATCGGGCCCTATGATCTAAAGTTCACCACTCAAGCAAGATCATCTAAGAAGTCTCATCAGTATGGTGAGGTCCTTTGAAAAATTATAAAAACTCAAATTTTGCCTTGAGAGATGAATATCTCACTATGTACTGTGGGTTCTGTATGTGAACATGAAGACTCCTATATTACAATAGAAGGTCGAAAAAAAATCCTAGATAATTATTTGTGATTTCTCCCCATGCCAGTGAGTTTTTGATCATCTGCCCATAGTCTTAAGCCATTAAAAATGAGTAAAAAAATGTAATGTCTATCAGACATTCTGAATCCTACCTCATCATTTTTTTCATGATTTGGAGGACAAAAGGGAAGCGACGGAATTTAAAGGCACATGAAACCCAAAATATTTCTTTCATGATTCAAATAGAGAATACAATTTTAAACAACATTCCAATTTACATAGAATGTTCTAATCTTGTTATGTTGGAATGAGATCACTTATCACAGTAAACATTATTTTGAGCGACTATCAAATTTTAAGATTATCTTTCTTATGGAGCTTGTACTGAGCTATATTATTACGTGAAGAAGTCAATTGTGGGATTTGTTTTCCATTCTGAGCAGGTTGTAATACTGAATTGAGAAATATATTGGAATAATATTTTCATTGTTCTCTATAGAATGTAAAAACATTAAGAATTAATATTAAATATCAAATTATTGTGAACCTCACAATCTGCAATAACTAAAGCTGTGTTTCTGTGCAAACTCATAAAAAATAATAAAGTTTCACTTACAGGAACAAGTTGGCTCTGTTCCAGACCAGGCTAAATTAAACTGGCAGACACGAGCCGGGCTTCCTTGCAGTTCATAACCACCAACGCAGAAGTAGTCGCAGGTTGCTCCGTAATTATCACCAGCACCGGAACATTTGATATATCCATTTTCTGGAGCATTCAGTTTACCACAGCGCCTAACTTGGTGGAAAAAATGTAATAATTATAGAGAATTTACTTTTTATTTTTGTCAAAGACAATGAAGGTTATAGAAATAAACTAAAATGAGATATGTAAGCATAAATATGTACAAACTTACATAATAATTGAACAATATTTTTTATGTATTATTACAAACATTTTTCTTTGCCTACCCAATTTTTGCATTTACAAAGAATTGAGCATATTGTAAAATATATAGAGATATCAACTGGCAATAAAGGGACAGAATACTGTAAAATAGTTTTTCTCTTAATGAATTTTCAATGACTTGTTATATCAGCTGTAGAGTAAAAAATGAATGAGAAATTGCATTTTCAGGTTTATTTGTGTTTATGAATTAGTTGGTTTTGTGCTTTTAAACCACAGCCTTTTGAAATGGGTTGAACTTGCAGGTAATATCAGATCTCATTATGTTATCGCTTTGTGTACACACATTTGCTTCCTTATCTTATAACTAACTGTAAACCAAAGCTCAATACTTAGAGAACACTGGAAAATTAACATTTTATAACTGCACCCAGGAGTCTAATTTCTTCTGCTTGATGCGTTTACTTAGGGGCCTATGTATCAAAGGTCTTGCGGGCCTGATCAGACAGTGCGGATCAGGTCCGCAAGTCCTCGCTGAATGCAGAGAGCAATACGCTCTCTGTATTCAGCATTGCACCAGCAGCTCACAAGCGCTGCTGGTGCAACGCCGCCCCCAGCAGACTCGCAGCCAATGGGCCTCCAGCAGGGAGGTGTCAATCAACCCAATTATACTCGATCGGGTTGAATTGTGGCGATTCCTGTCCGCCTGCTCAGAGTAGACGGATAGTGTTATGGAGCAGCGGTCTTTATACCGCTGCCTCATAACTGCTGTTTCTGACAAGTCTTAAGACTCGCCAGAAACACAGGCCCACAAGCTCCATACGGAGCTTGATAAATGGGCCTCTTAGGCTTGTCAATAGCGTAGACTCCAGTATAGGTGGGAATTCCGCAGGCTAAATCAGCTAGTTCAAATGCAGAAATAAGGGTAAACTAGCTACTTGAAAACAATTTAATACAGCCCAGCAGTTAAAATGGATCATTAGGAACAATTTAAATGGGAGAAATTTTTTGGGTAAACAGTCTCTTTAAATATATACTTTAGAACAGGGCTTAACAGGCTAAAATTCTCTCCTTCCTATCTTTATCTTCTTTCCTAATATTCGCATTAAGTGAATAGACTCTGGACTATTAACTTTTCTGCCCTGAAAAGTAAATTATACTGATATTATTTTTCCATGTGTGTGTGTGTGTGTGTGTGTGTGTGTGTGACTGTGTGTATGTATGTGTGTGCGTATGTGTGTGTGTATGTATTTTGCGTGTGTGTGTGTGTGTGTATGTATGTATGTATGTGTGTGCGTATGTCTGTGTGTGTGTATGTATTTTGTGTGTAAGTTTTGTGTACGTGTATGTATGTATGTGTGTGTATGTAAGTTTTGTGTGCGTGTATGTATGTATGTGTGCGTGTATGTATGCAAGTTTTGTGTGCGTGTATGTATGTATGTGCGTGTATGTATGTGTGTGTGTGTGTGTATGTATGTAAGTGTGTGTGTGTTTGTGTGAGTGTGTATTTGTGTGTATTAATATACATTTTTTTTTGCATTTACTGATGATGATGCAGCATGAATCATATTTGATCCAGTTGAGGAGAGTCCTGTAGATACTGCACAGAAACTACATAATTTGATCTACAATTGCATGGTCATTTGTTATCTGAAT
This sequence comes from Bombina bombina, assembly GCF_027579735.1. Classification (NCBI taxonomy): domain Eukaryota; kingdom Metazoa; phylum Chordata; class Amphibia; order Anura; family Bombinatoridae; genus Bombina; species Bombina bombina. The sequence goes on from NC_069501.1 coordinate 352,292,443, forward strand.
ATGATAGGAAAGGACTTATAACAAGGAGCTTTAGAATTAAAAATAATCCCAACATCGGAAGAAATAACAAAGCTTTATGTGTAAAATTGTGTCCAATACTTAATAAATGCTTCTTGGATTTAATATTGTTGGTTTTAGAAGAAGTGGGCAATTTATTGGCATGTCAGATCTGAAATTGACAAGTTTAATGGTACACAATTAGCGACATCGCTGGCTGATAATTCACAGGAATAGTTGGAACAGATTAAAACACAAGTAGCTACCTACAAAGTTATCGCTTAGCCTTTAAACACCAGAAACTTGATAAGTTAACGTTGGACTATAAAGAAAAAAAAAAAAAGAGTCAATTGGTGGCTCACGAGTCCTATTATTGAACATGAACACCCACAAAGACGTCATCCCACAAGGTTACTTTACTTACAATTAACAGTCCACGAAAACAAACTGATTCTGATGATCCTTCTATTGCTACTACCTCCACACTTCAGCCTGTACAAGAACAGTAATCTAAGAAGATACAACTGTGGGTACAAACAAGGTAAAAAAATGCCAGAGGAAACAGAGGCTGCCCCCTAGAATGGGCAAATCATCCAGACTCAGGTAACCAAGAATCTAGTATTTAATTTAAGCTCACAAACCTCATGAGGCCGAATTATCAAAGGTCTTGCGGACCTGATCCGACAGTGCAGATCAGGTCCGCATGACCTCGCTGAATGCGGAGAGCAATACGCTGTCAGGGTTTTTTCCCTGATCTGTTTGCCATGTGCTGCTGGCAGCCATTTTACTCACCTCTCTTCCTGACTATGGTGCATACTGTGTGATGCTGCTCATTTCCTGAACTTACTTTTATGGCCAGACTGGTGTACATCATCCGTGTGAGAAAGGATGCAGTCTCAGAATTGGGATGTCATCATTTATTATTTAAAGGGCCTCTGTCCAGTATGCTTTGCCCTTGCATTGTCTCAGACCTGTTTGTGAGAGCTCCTGAGTATTACCTGGCTGTCTGACGTCCCTCCTGGTTCCTGATCCCTGGCTTGTTCCTGACTCTGCTGTTCTCCTTGTTTCGGATTCCTGGCACCATGACATTACGCAAGGGCCATGAATCCTGATGGTGCTAATAATCCACCTTTACCTGCCATAATTTCCAGGATGGATGAACAGGATCACCGTTTGGATCAATTTGCACTATCCCTGCAAACCCTGCTGACTCGCACTGCACATTTGGACCAAAGTGTCCCGCAAGTTATGGCTGCTCCTGTTTCCGCTGCTGCACCTAGTCCTACCAGGAGCATGTCCGGTTCTGCACCTCTACCTCAGCGATATGGAGGCGATCCTTATCAGTGCAGAGGGTTTTTGAACCAGGTGTGCATCTATCTGAAGCAAAACATTTGACGCCCCGACAGGCCAGATGGGCACTATTTTTGTCTCGGTTTATTATGTGGTCTCCTACCTGCCTGTTAGTATGAATGTTAGGGCTGATGCCCTCTCGACAATTTTTGCTTCTGTCCAAGGAGGAGTCTGTACCTACTCCAGTTATACCTCCTGACCATATTTTGGCTACCATACGTACTAATTTGACTTCTCCCTTGGGAGCACTGCACATTTGGACCAAAGTGTCCCGCAAGTTATGGCTGCTCCTATTTCCGCTGCTGCACCTAGTCCTACCAGGAGCATGTCCGGTTCTGCACCTCTACCTCAGCGATATGGAGGCGATCCTTATCAGTGCAGAGGGTTTTTGAACCAGGTGTGCATCTATCTGAAGAAAAACATTTGACGCCCCGACAGGCCAGATGGGCACTATTTTTGTCTCGGTTTATTATGTGGTCTCCTACCTGCCTGTTAGTATGAATGTTAGGGCTGATGCCCTCTCGACAATTTTTGCTTCTGTCCAAGGAGGAGTCTGTACCTACTCCAGTTATACCTCCTGACCATATTTTGGCTACCATACGTACTAATTTGACTTCTCCCTTGGGAGCACTGCACATTTGGACCAAAGTGTCCCGCAAGTTATGGCTGCTCCTATTTCCGCTGCTGCACCTAGTCCTACCAGGAGCATGTCCGGTTCTGCACCTCTACCTCAGCAATATGGAGGTGATCCTAATCAGTGCAGAGGGTTTTTGAACCAGGTGGGCATTTACTTTGAGATGTTACCTCAGGCGTTTCCCTCTGACAGAGCTAAGGTGGGATTTCTCATCTCGTTACTCTCTGACACAGTTCTTGCCTGGGCTAATCCCTTGTGGGAGACAAATAAACCTGTGATTTCAAACCCTGAATTTGTGTCCTCCTTTCGAAGAGTATTTGATGTGTTGGCTCACTCCTCCACTGCTGCTAAGCAACTCATGTCCATTCAGCAAGTTACAAGACCTGTTGCTCAGTATGCCATTGAGTTCAGTACGCTTGCTGCAGAGGTAGGTTGGAACAATGAAGCCCTTGTTGCCGCCTTCTTTCATGGGCTCTCTGATGCGATTAAGGACGAAGTTGCTGCCAGAGATTTACCAGAAGATCGAGGCATTGGTGTCTTTTTTGATCCTAATTGACATCAGACTAAGTGAGAGGCCCTCTTTCAAGGAGCACTTGCGGAAGCTTCCTGTTCCGTTGTCTCCTAAGTGTTCGTTCCCACCCATGCCTCGCTCTCCTCCCATGCCTCCTGGTCCTGAGTCACCAGGTACTGCTGAGCCGATGCAGTTGGGATTCACGCATCTCTCCATGGCGGAGAGGGCCTTTAAGAGGAGGGAGGGTCTCTGCCTCTATTGTGGGTTACAGGGCCACCTTTTGAATTCTTGTCCTACACAGCCAGGAAACGCTCACACCTAAGGTCCTGTCGGGGGCAGACCTTGGGTGGTTTATCCTCGTCCCCGGAACCGCTAAAGGAGAAACCTTTGGTCATGGTTGTCCTTTCCTGGGTGGACTCCTCCATAGTCCCCTAGTCTCTTGTTGACTCCAGTGCTGTGGGCTATTTCATTGACAATGCTTTTGTAACAAAGCACTCCATTCCTGTTTTGCCTCGGTCCGTTCCGCTTGCTATTGAGGCAATTGATGGCAGGCCCCTTCAGCCCGCACTCATTACTCATGAAACTGCTCCGTTATCCATGGCTGTTGGGGCTCTCCATTTTGAAACCCTCCAGTTCCAGGTGATAAATTCTCCGCATGCTCTAGTTATTCTGGGTTATCCCTGGCTCCAAAAGCACAATCCCAGTCTCGACTGGCGAAGGTCCGAAATTTTGTTGTGGTCACTGCAATGTATTTCCACTTGTCTTCGGAAACCAGTTAAAGTCTTGTGCACGTCTTCGGTATCTCAATTACCAGAGGAGTACCGAGAGTTCCTAGACGTTTTTGACAAGGTGCTTGCCGGTATGTTGCCTCCTCACCGGTCTTACGATTGTGCCATAGACCTGCAACCCGGAGCCATTCCTCCTCTGGGCCGGGTTTACCCTCTGTCTGTTGCGGAGAATTGTGCTATGGAGGAGTATGTTGCCGATGCTCTGTCGCGTGGGATCATCCGCAAATCCTGCTCTCCTAAGATATGAGTATCTTGCAATGCCCTTTGGCCTATGTAATGCTCCTGCTGTTTTCCAGGAATTTATTAATGATGTCCTACGAGATATGTTGCAACAGTGTGTAGTGGTGTGCTTAGATGACATCCTCATACACTCACCCACACTTGAGGCTCATCGTTCTGATGTTACACAGGTTCTTCAGAGACTACGTGAGAATGGTCTGTTTTGTAAATTCGAGAAATGTGAGTTCCATGAGACTCAAGTAACCTTCCTAGGTTATGTTATCTCCATTGCAGGGTTCTCTATGGATCCTGACAAGTTATCTGCAGTTCTGCAGTGGCCTCGCCCAGTTGGTCTTCAGTCTATTCAACGTTTTTTGGGGTTCGCCAATTACTATAGAAAGTTTATTAAAAACTTTTCTTCCTTGGTCAAACCTATCACAGACATGACCCATAAAAAGAATGATCCACTCCATTGGTCATCTACTGCCATTAAGGCCTTTGATAGTCTTAAGACTGCCTTTGCTGTTGCTCCAGTTCTGGCTCATTCTAACCCTGTCCTGCCTTTCGTTCTTGACGTCAATGCGTCTGAGACTGGAGTAGGTGCCCTCTTGTCTCAACGTCCTATGCGTGACGGTTCCTTGCATCCGTGTAGTTTCTTCTCTAAGAAATTGTCTCCAGCGGAGTGCAATTATGAAATTGTCGACAGGGAATTACTGGCCATAATTTTGTCACTCAAGACCACAAGAATATAACTTATCTATCAGAAGCAAAACGTTTGACGCCCCGACAGGCCAGATGGGCGCTATTTTTGTCTCGGTTTAATTTAATGTTAGGGCTGATGCCCTCTCTCGACAATTTTCACCTCTGTCCAAGGAGGAGTTTGTACCTACTCCAGTTATACCTCCTGACCATATTTTGGCTACCATACGTACTAATTTGACTTCTCCCTTGAGGGAGGAGATCCTGGCTGCACAAACCAATGCACCTCCTGAGAAATCTAGTGGTAAGTGTGTTGTTCCTGAGAGTCTTCAAACTAAACTTTTGTACACTTACCACTATCCTAAAGCTGCAGGTCACCCAGGCAAGAACCAAATGATTTGGTCTGTCACTCGACAATTCTGGTGGCCAGCTCTTCGTTCTGATGTTGCTGCATATGTTGCCTCCTGTTCAGTTTGTGCACAGAATAAGACTCCTCTACGTCTTCCTGTGGGTCTCCTTCAACCTATTGCTAATGGTGAGTGTCCTTGGACACATATTTCCATAGACTTCATTGTTGAGCTCCCTGTTTCCAATGGCAATACTGTTATCCTTATGGTGGTTGACCGTTTTTCTAAAATGTCACATTGCATTCTGTTGAAGAAGTTGCCTACCGCTCAGGAGCTTGCTTCAATTTTTGCCCGGGAGGTCTTCCGTTTACATGGGTTACCCAAGGACATAGTGTCGGACCTGGGTAGCCAGTTTGTCTCCAGAATTTGGCGTTCCTTTTGTGCTCAAATGGGGATCCAGCTTTCCTTCTCCTCGGCATATCACCCTCAATCCAATGGGGCTGCAGAACGGTCTAATCAAGCTCTGGAACAGTTCCACCGTTGCTATGTCTCAGATCACCACAATAATTGGTCTGAACTGTTACCTTGGGCAGAGTTTGCTCGTAATAGTGCTATTAATGCTTCCTCCAAGTTATCCCCGTTCTTGGCGAATTATAGGTTTCAACCATCCTTGTTGCCCGATTCATTCATGTCTCAGGGTATTCTGGCTTTGGAGGAGCATCTCCGGCAACTCTGTTCCATGTGGGTGCAGATTCAGGATTGCCTTCATTGTTATATGCAGTGCCAAAAGTTCCAGGCTGATCGTAGGCGTCTGCCTGTGCCTTCCTACCAGGTTGGTGAGAGAGTTTGGCTGTCCTTCCGCAACTTGAACCTTTGTGTGCCTTCCAATAAACTGGCTCCCCGGTATGTTGGTCCTTTTCGAATACTTCGACGGGTCAATCCTGTGGCCTACGCTCTTGACCTTCCTCTTGCAATGCGCATCTCCAATGTTTTTCATGTCTCCCTCTTGAAAACATTGGTTTGTTATCAGTTTACCACTGTGTTGTCTCGTCCCCACCCTATCTTTGTTGACAACCATGAGGAGTATGAGGTCAGCAGCATTATTGACTCTCATATGTCCAGGGGTCGCATACAGTATTTGGTTCACTGGAGGGGCTATGGTCCGGAGGAGCGTTCATGGGTTCCCTCCTCTGATGTTAATGCTCCCGCCCTCCTCCGTGCCTTCCATGCCCATTTCCCCAATAAGCCTTTTGTCCTCCCGTGGGGGAGAGGTCGTTGAGGGGATGGTACTGTCAGGGTTTTTTCCCTGATCTGTTTGCCATGTGCTGCTGGCAGCCATTTTACTCACCTCTCTTCCTGACTCTGGTGCATACTGTGTGATGCTGCTCATTTCCTGCACTTCCTTTTATGGCCAGATTGGTGTACATCATCCGTGTGAGACAGGATGCAGTCTCAGAATTGTGATATCATCACTTATAATTTAAAGGGCCTCTGTTCAGTATGCTTTGCCCTTGTGTTGTCTCAGACCTGTTTGTGAGAGCTCCAGTGAATTACCTGGCTGTCTGACATCCCTCCTAGTTCCTGATCCCTGGCTTGTTCCTGACTCTGCTGTTCTCCTTGTTTCTGATTCCTGGCACCCTGACATACGCTCTCCGTATTCAGCATTGCACCAGCAGCTCACAAGAGCTGCTGGTGCAATGCCGCCCCCTGCAGATTTGCAGCCAATGGGCTGCCAGCAGGGAGGTGTCAATCAACCCGATCGTACTCGATCGGGTTTAATTTTGGTGATTCCTGTCCGCCTGCTCAGAGCAGGCGGACAGGATTATGGAGCAGCGGTCTTTAGATGTTTTGGGCCTCTATTTGTTTCCAAAATGTCTTTGTTAAATAAACGACTATCCTTTGTACCATCTTATACAGGCAATCATTTTGAGACTTACAAAGATATTAATATATTTACTTGTACATTATGCTGGGCGGAATATTTTTCTTCATTGACTTCCCAGACATACTATTTTCAAACCTAATTGTAAGTTTGATCCATTGAACAGCAACCCTAGTATTAAGACCTTCAATCGATTATTACAGACAAAGTATATTTAAAGTATGAGTTTTAATTAAGGGCATTATTTCCCTAATTTGATCAAAAAGGAAAAATCAGCTATACATATTCTTTCCACTGGCCCTGATATATTTATATGTGAAGCTGATAAATGTGGTGCTATTGTCATGTTTGATTATTCTCACAACTGCTCTGAACTATTGACTCATTTATCTGAGGAATCAACTGTTAGGAAGTGATCCCTCCATGAGATTTAAACACGAAATTGACACCATGATTGATACTTATACATCTCTACAGTTTTTTGACCAGGACTTGAAATAATTTTAAACTGTTGATTTTCTAATTATTCCTATTTCTTTAAACTGTCAAATATACACAAACATCCTACTCAGCCTCCTGGAAGACCCATTGTCTCTGCACGTGGGTCATTATCATAGCTACTAGCTCAATATGTTGATTAATTTTAAAACCTTTTATCCTACATATGCCATGTTTTGTATGTGATTCATGCCATTTAATAGAATCACTACAACGTAGATTTTGGAGACTGATATTTTGGTAACAGTTGATGATGCTGGTATTAAAGGGACAGTTCAACCAAAAAAATGCCTCCCCTTTAAATTATTCCCAATGATCCTTTTTACCTGCTAGAGTGTATTAAATTGGTTACAAGTAGCTCCTTTACTCCTATTTCAGCATTTGAAATAGCTGATTTAGCCTGTGGTATAGCCACCTATATTGAAAGTTTTGATACTGGAGTATATGCTATTGACAAGCCTAAGTAAACACAGCCAGCAGAATAAGTTACACTCTCAGTGGGATGCAGGATAGTTAAAGGGGCATTATACACTGCATTTTGCATACATGTTTTGTAGATTATCTATTTATATAGACAATAAAGTGTTTTTTGGGGGGTTTTTTGGTTATTTTTTTATATTTTTTTAAATGGACAGCTTTGCTTATTTTGAAATAACATTGCTCTGATTTTCAGACTCCTAACCAAGCCCCAAATTTTTAGGAGAATACCGACGTATACCTTCTCCAGCTTGCTTCTGTTTGTGTAAAGGGACTTTTTATATGCAAAGTAAGGGGGAGTGGGGGTCTGATATTTCCCACTTGCAGTGGGTGTTCCAGTAAACTTTTGAACAGAGCTAAACTGGAAGCTTCTAAGTAAGTTTTCTTAACGGTTTTATACTGGATTTTTATATCAATATCTGTGCATATTATTCATTATAGTAGTGTCTATTACATGCAGTTATATGAACATTGGTGTATACTGTCCCTTTAAGTAATAAAATGATAATTGTCCATTGTTCTCTCTATGGGGCCCATTTATCAAGCTCCAAATGGAGCTTTAGGAGCCGTGTTTCTGGCGAACCTGCAGACCGCTGCTCCATAACCCTGTCCGCCTGTTCTGAGCAGGCGGACAGACATCGCCGCAATTCAACCCGATTACGATCGGGTTGATTGACACCTCCCTGCTGGCGGCTGCTGGTGGCCGCGAATCTGCAGGGGGCGGCGTTGCACCAGCAGTTCACAAGAGCTGCTGGTGCAATGCTGAATACGGAGAGCGTATTGCTCTCCGTATTCAGCGAGTTCCGCCAGACCTTTGATAAATATCCCCCCCATGTATTGAGCTTTGGTGTTCCAGCCAAATAAAAGATAAGGGAGCAAGTCTGTGTACACAAAGTTATAACATAATGAGATATGATATCACCTTTAAGTTCAACCCATTGTAATAGGCTGTGGTTTCAAAGTACAAAATCAGCTACTTAATATGCACATATACGCATGAAAATGCAATTTCTCAAATATTTTATACTCTGCTGTTAGTATAACAGGTTCTTTAAAATACATTAATGGGAAAATAATTTTACAGTGTAATGTCCCTTTAAGGTGATGTCTAAGCAACTAGCCTGATACCCGTATGTTGGCCCACCCTCTTATTAGCGTTAACAGGTAGGAACTGCAAAACAATAACTTAATGATCCCATTAGCCTTGTTGTCTGCAGACTCAAGCCCAGATTGGCTCTTTCAAAGTCAAGTGGCATGTGGAGTTTGGCTAATGAAAAACAATTGCAACAAATAAGTTGTAAATCTGTTATTCTATAGCACGACAACAGACATGTCTTGTAATTACACTGTGTCTACGTTCCATTTAACAACTAGTTTGATATATTCCATCTTTACCCTAATCTAAATACTCTAGACGTTAGTGTCATTCTACAAAAGAGGTCTCTCCGCTGAACACTGAAGAGTTTAAAGCAATCTATTGCACAAACAATTGCCTACATACCTTTAACTTTCACACTAAATTTGCAAGAGGCTTTGTTCCCAGCTCTATCAAATACAGTATACTGGATTTTATTATCTCCTTCTGGAAAGTCGGAGCCTGATGGTCGTCCTTTCAAAGTCACACTGAAAAAAAAGAGTCAAAATGTATTGTGATATTTTATTTGTCTCATGATTACTTTGTACAGTACATGTGAAATCTTGTTCATGGTCATTTATTTAAAGGGACACTTAAGTCAAGTAAACTTTAAAAAGATTCACATAAAACATGCAGATTGAAGTTATAGTTCAATTTTCTTTTATTATCAAATTGTGCAGTCTTTTTATTTGTACACTTTTAAAGGCACCATTTCCTACTGAGTCTATTATTGACTGATGGCTGTCACGTGACACAGGAGGATGCCAAACTGAGCTCAATTTGGAAAATTGCTATTATAATTTTTTTTAGTCATTTTGCATTGTCTCTTTATAATCTGCTTGTTGCTTATTATATTCTACTTTATTTGACGGTCCTATTACAGACTGTCTTATTACTAAATTTCAAGACTACAGTCTGTTACAAATAGGGATTTCATCTCTTTATCTGTCTTTTTTTTTTTTTTTTTTTTTTTAATTTTTATTAAGGTTGTGCTGAAAACAATACAACATATGCAAGGTAATATAATACAGAGCAAACATAAATGGTACATTTCAAATATACTGTTTCCATCTTAATAGATACGTTTTACAACATAGGCAATGCTATGGAAGAATTGGAACCTTTTTTTTTTTTTTTTTCAATTATATGAACAACACACAAAACGCAAGATAGAAATTAAAGGGAATCTAGAATAGGTTGACATGTAGTGTGTCATGAAATATGAATACTGTAAGCGCCAGTGAACTGCTGTAATATTATGCTAGAGTATGTAAACATTATGCAATAATTAATTTAAAATGGTATCAAAAATAAAGGCGCCAAGTATAAAATAAAATAACATAGTATGGTAACTAAGTATGGAATTATGGTGCGGTATGGGCAAGATAAACCGCTTATTGAGTCCCTCCAAAATAGAGGGCACATTATTGTGGGGGGGGGGGAGGAGGTGGTATTCTAAGTGTTTTTAAGCAAGAAATGCCAAAGAGCTACATATCGCTAAATGGGTAGGGTAAGCTACTGTATCCTGAATTATAGTAAACAGGTTATATATAAGAGCTAAGAATAGGGGATAGAACGAGCTCAGACAGCCATCAATATAGTGTATAGTGCTGACTATACTTGTTAAATGAAATAGAGTGAATAAAGTTACCAATATAGGATTATATGAGAGTAAGTATATACTGGACATTCGTGCAAAGCTCGCAGGGGACCCTAAGTTGAGTATAAACTTGCCAACTTAGGCTAAACTTACCTAGGTACACCAAGTTAATTGAGGCATTACGGAAAGCCAACTAAATAAACCTCTTGCTGAATGTGAGGTGCAAGTAATGTAATGATCTGTACCCTAGACCCAGATGCATAAAAAGCAAAGTACTGATTAGTAAGTGAGTGGTGTGAGCAAGATATAATTAACAACCCTCAACACACTTAGACTTCAGTTGGTACTGAGGAATAAAGTATTAGGTAAGTAGGGATAGGTAAGGGCGAAGATACTTAATTAAACCGCTGACCAATTCTATCATAGGATCAGGGATGTTCTATCTCCCGGATGTGGGCCCACCATCCAGAAGCAGAAAGGCCATAAATGATTAACACCAAGGGAAGGAGATTATGACTCCTGAATTTTGGATTGAACTAAATTTGGTGCATGCGCGTGACACCCCAATTTAAATGGCTAAAATCACGGGGAGGGGTCGTTCTCACACCTAACAGCAACCCTCAGGCTTGTGTAGAGGAAGTAATAGTGCATTATGAAGTTAAACTCGAGTTAGTTAACCCCAGGGCTTTTGATTATGACATATAAGCCTAGTGGTAAATTTAAATATAGCGGTATACGGAAAGAGGCTTATTAGTCGGGGTGTTAAGATGACCAATTAAACAGACGAATTGAGGATCAGTTTAGATCTGAGTCTATATAAGGGCCCCAGAGGCAAATATTTCGAAAGGTAAAAACAAATGCGGTAAATTTACAACAAGGTAATTTGTAGAACTCCCTATTGATATGAGCTATGAAACCTCTAGGTATTGAATAAGATATAACTCAGGTAAACATGTATAATATAAACAGTATCAATAAACAGAATTGCATGTCTGAAACCTGTAGATGAAATAATCAACTAACTCAAATATATTGGCTATTGTTTCATGAAACAAGAACTGCTATTAACTTAGTTAACCAGCTTCATGGTAACTCCAGCACAATGCAAACATCATGGCTTCATCGTTGTAGAAACATGGTCTCATAGATTGCGAAGGGCCATGGATAGGGCATATTGTCTCTCAATATTAGTTATTACTGTTATCTGCTTGTAAAGGGCAGTCCTGGTGAAAATGTAGCTTTGCTTCGAATGTAGGTGGTATAGGAAGTTCTCAAGATAATTAGAGCTTTGCAAATGGTAATATACGTCTGTAAAGCTTAAAACAGTTTAGTCTGAACTGTATACATATTATGATGCTGGGAGACTGCTAGCTGTAGAATATAAAATGTTGGAGACATTATAGAATAACATGTGCTAAGCCCTGCAGGTAGGGAGAAAGAAAACAGTAAAGACAGCAACCATAGTATGTTAACAATAACTCAGTTCCAGTAGCTGTAAACAGACTGTCAGCATAGGATTCAACTATGTCTATCCTACTCCCACTTTAAGGTGATGAGGAGAGTCTCCCCAGCTCTCAGCATATTGGGGCAACCAGTCTCCGCAGCCTCCTGGTTTGGATATTGGGAGCAAGTTCCATACCTGTGCAGCCTTTTGGCAAGTGAGAGGTCCGAGATCCGGATCCAAGACCTCAGACCTCAACATCTCCATCATTGCCGCAGCTCCTAGTTTCACTCCGCTATCAAGCGCTGACAAACCAGCGGTAGCTTGTATTGCTGTGTGCACTAATGGCCGTTGCTCAGACCCCTGACAAATTGAGCTGTCATTAGCTCTCGCGGTAGAATCAGGAGTGCGCAATAAGTGTGAAGGCTCCGGTGCAGCTCCACTAGCTCCCACGCCGTCAGCGGTGTATAAGCATTTTTCTGGCCAATCTTCATTACCAACTGCAGGACCAGGCGTATTGGTTAAGGCGGCTGTAAACGCATGTTGATACGCTTCCAGGAGTTTGCCAATTTCAGATAAAATCCAGTGAGCGCTCTCCATTGTGAGCTGTACCGTCCGTCCACGTGGTCATAAATATGGCCGCTGTCTGTACAGACTGTATTCAAGCCACCAAGCTCATTGTCAGGTTATTGCGTTGGCCCATTAAAGCGGCCCCTTCTCCAAACTGCAGTCAAGGTATTAGCCTATATGTTCTTAGGACTTGATTTGCATTATAATAGGCTCTTAATGCGATTTTGGGGCATTTAGAGCCGGAGCTCTAAAAGCATGCGTCTAGTCCTCTAGGTTGCTGGCTCCGCCCCCCCCTCTTTATCTGTCTTTATCTATCTACCTCTCTACAATTTGTCCTTAAGGTACATTGAACATAACCTTTCTATCATGCATCTAAAAGTGCAAATATTGTTATCTAGTAAACTTCCCAGCTAAATCTAATATGCCAACAGTTATGTACTAAGTTGCGACTAATGCTCACCAGCTATGAAAGACAACTCTCACAATTTATTTTTTTAAACAGACGCAAACTTTAATACATTTTAAATTGTCCTTTTTTAGGTAAAACAAAAACTTGGCTGCAACTGTTCATAATGTCTTCCCCCCCTTCCTCATTATTAGTGCTATGAAATATTTGACAAGAGGTTGGATTCCATTGTTTTTCACAGTGCCATGAAAACTGTCAGCAGGTTACAAAAGAACGATAATAGTAATATAGGTAAGTGACATTTTATTCTGGAACAAAAACAATAACTGCAGAATTCTCAGCACAAAGAAATTCATATAGATTTATGTTTTATTAAAATAATAGCAGCAATGCAGTGTTTGAAATTCTAGTGAGAACTAAATGTTACAACTATGGCCAGATTATGAGTAGCAAGCTAAAAGTTATGCGCAATCGAAAAGGGCTTTATCACGGGTGCTTGTGAGCGTCGGGTTTAGCACGCGTATTACAAGTTGAAAGTAAGCACAAACGCGTGAGAGCAATAGTAATTTACGCTGGAATGATTACCGCGTCTTCAGAGCTATAGTCAACTGTTTCGTGAAACAAAAAAGTGTCACAAAACACATCAAAAATAAATTACAAGCGCAGTTACATTCATAATAACACTATCTGATAAAAGTTATTTAAATTATTAAAATAAAATTATTGCACAAAAAAGTTATAAAGGCTCAAAGATGAGGTCTCTGGTGTTAGAAAAAAAAAAGGCAGACAAAGGGCTTTAACATAGAGATACATTTGTACTCATGTCTACAGAGTATATACACTTATAAACAGATAAATACATATGTATACACACACATATATATATGTGGCCAGCAAATATTAAACATAAAAGTAGTAGTAATTTTAATATAACATAGCCTTAGCATATCAATACTAGAGCAATATATACTATACACAAATCAGCCAGTATGTATACGCGTATCCCACTAGAACATATGTGGCTAACATAAACTTGAAACATGTGTATGCATTAAGTTACCAGACCCAGCTTGTATCCGGATTTTCTACAGCAAAAGTCAAGCAAATATCAATGTAAATGGTAACAAACGATTCAGAGAGCAAAGCTGTTAATAACTCTGTAAGGATAGTAGAGCATGAGAGTCTTATAGCAGACTATTCCCAGATAGCTCCAGAAATAGAATAGGCTTCAGAGCAATTAGACAAAGCCCCTGTATGTAGGAGCACATAGGGGAGAAACGTGCGTTGGCAATCTTCTAACCTTTGCTGTGCACTGTGCTGTCTAAGCAATTATACAACAGCCTATCTTGTTACATTGTAACTTTTGTCATGCAAGAGAGAGAACTTTCATGTTATTTATCCTATGGTATGTGTCTTTATGGAAACCCGCGGCTGCCTGAAAGATTTGATCGTTTGACAGCTCAACTAGCCCCTCCATAACGGTCGGAGCGTTTGCATTTCCCTGGGTAAAATTCGGAGGTGAGGCTTGGAGGTAGCTAAAGTAAACAAGACACAGGCAACTGCAGAGGATACCTAAGCTGGGGTCTTTCTGATCCAAATGTGCAGCCCGATGTAGGCAACAGAAGCGTGGCTCTAAACATACAGAGACACGGAGTTCCTGTTTGTGAGTGGACAAGACAAAGATACAGATACAGGCTGACCGAGGAATCAGGAGCAGAGGTGCTGGGATGTACGAGATGCTATAATTGTATCTCAGTCTCTAATTGCTCTGAAGCATATTCTATTTCTGTAGCTATCTGTAAATGGTCTGCTATAAGATTCTCATGTTTTACTATCCTTACAGAGTTATTAACAGCTTTGCTCTCTGAATATTTTGTTACCATTGACATTTGCTTGACTTTTGCTGTAGAAAATCCGGATAAGATCTGGGTCTGGTAACTTAATGGATACACATGTTTCAAGTTTATGTTAGCCACATATGTTCTAATGGCATACGCGTATACATACTGGCTGATTTGTGTATAATATATATTGCTCTAGTATTGATATGCTGAGGCTATGTTATATTAAAATTACTACTACTTTTATAATATTTGCTGGCCAGCATCTGTGCACTCAGGTTTTTTTATGAGGTTGTGTATATATGTGTCTCACTCTTAATACACCGTTTTGTGTTTTTCCAATAAAAATTATTCAAAAGTGCTGAATCCCCTCGTTTTAATACAGGCTTTTTTGAAATCCTGTTAAATTTTTAATGTTTTTATTTTCATCTTATTATTGAGGGTCTGCACCATTACCCGGATATAGAATCGTCATTTAGACTCTTATCCATTCATTATTTAAATGGTCCTCTCTCCCATTTCTTATTATTTTATATATATAAATTGAAAAAAAGAAAAAGTGTTCCAGGGGCAAAGTAAAATCTATTTTTTTTTATTGTAATCCACAAGGATAAAAGTACCCAGGGGGGTCCAGTGTGCACTCAGTAAAACACAGGTGTACTGAAGGCTAAAATGTTTCGGCTATAGTGCCTTAATCATAGCTAAATCAGTATATCTGTGTTACCCATTTAAAAGCAATGAGTGAACGGGGTTAACCCTTAATATACCATTATAATACCTGGATAAAGAAAGTAATACATATTTATGAGATACATATAAGTTCAATAAGACAAATAGGTGCTCAATAATAGATAAGGAATAAGAAAATTACATTAAATTAAAAATACTTGGATATACTTAGTTATAAACTACCAAGTCCAAATCTTATAAAGCAGACCAATAGTCTGTGAAGTCACCTATGCAGATTGTATCAATACAAACATAATAGTCAAGGTTACCACTAAATGGATAAAGTTAAAAAGTTATAAACCTTTCTGCCTCGTATAGAGAAGAAAACGTGTGTTACAACTTTATCTTTTGGACATATGGTTGAGTTGAGTCCTCTGGGGACTCTAGTGTGCAATCTAAATACCCAGAACATCTCACGCTTACCTAGAATCCTATCTCTAGCACCTCCCCTGGGAGGAGACTTAACCCATTATATGGCCTGCCACCTAAATGTATCGTTACTTTTATGATGTATATTCTTAAAGTCTCTGACCAGAGGTGTCGTAACTTCTCCTATTTTAATGGTAGATAGATTATTACGAATCCTGGTATTGACATAATTCGTCGTAAGACCAATGTATTGAAGATGACATTCAATACATGTAATCTGATAGATGACATAGGAGAATGTACAGTTCAGGCAGGAGGAAATCTAAAATTCCTCTCTAGTAACTTCAGACCGAAAAGTGTCTGAAAAGATGCAGAACTCACATGGTCTGCATCTCGATTTGCCACACTTATACATCCCCCTATGCCAGAGCCATGCCCTTCGAGCCACATTTGTCACTGAAGGGAGTTCCGAAGGAGATAGGAAGTTACCAATGGTCTTACTCCGTCTGTATGAACACCGTAGACCCCCTTCAACACTATCAAATTATCATCTGCCGACAATAGATAAAAATGTTTGTTCACAATTTTGCAGATGTCCTTATACTCCTCACTATAGTCAGTGACAAAGGTAACTCTATGGGGCTTACCTATAGGTTGTGTCCTGTCCAGTCTGGAGTCTTTAAAAAGCTTGGTTCTATCTAGTTTGTCCACCTGGGATTGTGCCCTGTTAACAACATATTTGGGGTAGCCCCTTTCTTGCAATCTTTCCGTCATTTCCTTGCATTGCTTGGTATATACAGATTTCTCTGTATAGTTTATTTTAACTCTGATCAGTTGCCCCTTCGCAACTGCAAAAGGGACATGCTGCGGATGGCAGCTTCTTGCGTGCAAGAGGGTATTCTTTGTGATAGGCTTACGGTATAGATCTGAACTGATGCGACCACTTTCTATGCCTGTCAAAGTAATGTCCAGATAGTTAATGGATTTCATTTGAATATCAAATGTAAATCTCAAGCCCACCATGTTGTTGTTAAGATTTTGAATAAAATCCTCCACGTATGCCAGGGGCCCCTGCCAGATGAACAGCAGATCATCAATGTAGCGTGAGATGTTCTAGGTGTTTAGATTGCAAACTAGAGATCCCAGAGGACTCAACTCAGAGTATGATCTGATTAATTATTGGAAATAGCAACATTGATAATTAGATTTGTATTTTCCAAGATCGTCCTCTGGTTTGAGTTCCGTTTCCATCAACTCTTTTGATGATAAAATGGATGAGACATCATCTATTCATTTATTTATCTATATGTTCTACACATCTTCTATTTGGCACATTACACACTTATATATCCGCATATGATTTTTCTATGTTTTTGTATATGTGCGTGCAACAGTATGTGTATTCATACATGTGTTTTATAATGCAGAACACTACTCTGATCTGAGAGCTAAACATATGTATATATTGGTTTGTTGTCAATGCCTATGCATGGGATAGTTGACTTCACAGACCATTGGTCTGCTTTATAAGATTTGGACTCAGTAGTTTATATCTAAGTATATCCAAGTATTTTGAATTTAATGTAATTTTCTTATTCCTTATCTATTATTGAGCACCTATTTGTCTTATTGAGCTTATATGTATCACTTTCTTTATCCAGGTATTATAATGGTATATTAAGGGTTAACCCCGTTCAATCATGTTCACAAACACAGGTATTGGTTTATTAGATAACCAATCAGTAACAAGATTTACTTTTAAATGGGTAACAGAGATAAACTGATTTAGCTATGATTACGGCACTATAGCCGAAACATGTTAGCCTTCAGTACACCTGTGTTGTTTTACTGTGTGCACACTGGACCCCCTGGGTACTTTTATCCTTGTGGATTACAATAAAGGTTTTTTATTTTACTTTGCCCCGGGAAAACTTTTTTTTTTCAATTTCTGCATTGGCCAGGCTTCTAAGGAGCAAAGGAAGCTTGACATTACACGCAGAGGTTTCTACGCCCTCAGAAGCAGATGGGCTTTCAGCTTTCTGGATCCACTATAGGCAATGGCCGAATTGGCGACTGGACATGCCCCCCTGCTCAACGGAACGCCGCTGTGTGCGGCAGAAGACAGCAACTTGGGAACTGTAAACTGGGAATCCGGAGAACCGGCCACAGACACACTGCAGAGCGGTAAGTGGACACAGCCATAGGTTGTTTGAGCACAGGCTGCTCACTTTTCAGTTCCACTACCACTTGTGTGTAGGATATGTGCATCCATAGTGTTTTACATTATACGTAAGGCTCTCTGTGGAGCCCTTCTACGAATGGTTTCTGTTATACTGGGAACAGTTCATAGCTACACTGCTGGTGTTGTAGTCCAAGGGATTGCTACTTCTGTGAAATAGCCCAACTGCATTATAATTATAACACAATATCACTTTTCTGAGGGACTAGAGTGTGTTTCCTTATTGGGATTGTCTGTATTAGTGCTACTAGTGAACTCTCAACATTTCCCCCTTTGGGGTTTCCTTGGTGAGTAGGATACATTCCTAATTACTGAATGCATGTTACATGTTTTTATGGTATTAAATTGATTTGCACTATGAAAAGTGTATCTGTGCGCTTGTTTTTCTAGATCCCTGCAGCTGTACCTTATTCACTCAAACTGAACCTTGAGTGGTTATACAACGAGCAGCACTGAGACACCAACTATACTGAAACTTCATTACATCTGACTATCAGAAGGACATTATCATTCTTTTTTCCTATTTCAGGGATATTGCAGAGTGTGATAAGTATATTATTATTATTATTATCATTGTTATTTTTTTGTATGCATTAATCCGATTGCAATATATTGGAGATTTGTTTGAACACATATTTTGCTAACAGTGTTTGTGGTGTTAGGTTCTACCAACACAGTTAATCAAAAGTCTCTCACAAGTGTGCACTGCCTTGGCTCCCAGTGGTGATACTCACCTCTTTGAGTTCACCCCTGTGATCTTGTGGTTTTATATATATATATATATATATATATATATATATATATATATATATATATATATATATATATATATATATATATATATATATATATATATATATATATATATATATATATATATATATATATATATATATATATATATATACACACACACACACGCATTTTAGCCCTTTGCAGTTAAGTAGATGAAAAAATGTGAAATCATATTTATGCCATATTCATATTTAATAAAGGTTTTAACTATGTATTTACTGTAAATATTTCAGATTCCAAAGATACAGCAGAATATGTTCTATGTATTTATAAATAGATATTCCTATATATAATTGTGTGTGTGTGTATATATATATATTGGAGATTTGTTTGAACACATATTTTGCTAACAGTGTTTGTGGTGTTAGGTTCTACCAACACAGTTAATCAAAAGTCTCTCACAAGTGTGCACTGCCTTGGCTCCCAGTGGTGATACTCACCTCTTTGAGTTCACCCCTGTGATCTTGTGGTTTTATATATATATATATATATATATATATATATATATATATATATATATATATATATATATATATATATATATATATATATATATATACACACACACACACGCATTTTAGCCCTTTGCAGTTAAGTAGATGAAAAAATGTGAAATCATATTTATGCCATATTCATATTTAATAAAGGTTTTAACTATGTATTTACTGTAAATATTTCAGATTCCAAAGATACAGCAGAATATGTTCTATGTATTTATAAATAGATATTCCTATATATAATTGTGTGTGTGTGTATATATATATATATATATATATATATCACCAAAATACCATTAGATACTGTATATGTAGAAATATTTATTAATAAATAAAACATATTCTGGTATGAGAAGAACATTGGAATGTAAAATATTCATATTTTCATGTTGGTTTAGCGCACATGAGAATATGCAATCGGGTTTGAGGGTGAGTAGGGTGTTACTTTTTTCTCCACTTTATGCTCTATTAAAATCCATGGTGGAATACGTGAACTTGCACACAATATTCTAAATTCAGCGTTTTTCAACCATCAGGTTAGCAAGCGAATGAAAACAGTTTTCTCATAATACAAACGCAAAGTGCATCCTGACGTGAGCAAAAAATTTACTTCTGGAGCGGGAGCGTTAATCAGCGCTCCATTCTAAATCTGGCTCTAAATCTTTAAATGAACCAGCAGCATCAGTAGGAAATATATTTTTTTTGACAATCTGGATATAGCAGCGTCCACCTTAGGCAGAGTAGAAAACTGAGTATTCAGAAATTTACATAAAGGAAAAAGCTTGTACATTTTCTCAAGTTCTCCAAGCTGCTTTTAAGGCTTTACGAAATTGGTCAAGTACATAGGGGCCTATCTATCAAGCTCAGTATGGAGCTTGAAGCCCTGTGTTTCTGGTACGCCTCCATGCTTGCCAGGAACACCAGTTATGAAGCAGCGGTCTAAAGACCGCTGCTCCATAACCTGTCTGTCTGCTCTGAGGAGGCGGACAGACCTCGCCGCAATTCAACCCGATCGAATACAATCGAGTTGAGTGACACCCCCCTGATAGCAGCCGATTGGCCGCAAATCTGCAGAGGGCGGCATTGCACCAGTAGTTCACAAGAACTGCTGGTGCAATGCTGAATGCGGAGAGCATATTGCTTTCCGCATTCAGCGATGTCTGTCGGACATGATCCGCTGATCAGATCATGTCGGACAGACACATAATAAATAGGCCCCAATGGCTTGATAGCTTCAGATACTGGAAATGATTAATCAAATTGAAGGCCTGACAAAAAACAATCTGAAGAAGCATGGGGCTGATCATCCTTAAAGTGAATTTAAAGTTTAATGAATAAGTGCCAGTATCTAAAGATACTCAAACAGGGGCACTTTACATTGAAGATTCTTTTTTAAAATACTTACCTTTTCTTTATGTAATCAGACCGGTGATCCTCCGCCTGCAGCTCCTGCTGTAGTTAGCAGATCGATGACAAATCTGGCTTCCTCCAATCGTTGCATGCCCCCTTTGGAGTCCAGCTCGTAAGGCAACGCAATGATTGGAGGAAGCTGGAGGATCATTATTATTCATTAAACTTTACATTCACTTTAATACCCAGGGTTTTCTTAATACCCTTAATAAAGTCACATGAAGCAAAAGAGTCAAGAGATATTGGTCGTTCAGCTTCAACAAGCTCCCCATCAGAGACAGAATCAGTTCCAAGCAAACACTCTGCAGATTCCACATGTGACATAGTAAAACTTCCACCATAGATCTGACTAATACAGATTTTACATAATTTCTTATCATCCCAGCAAGCACACAGAGAACAGGTAGGTTGCAGCTGAGGCTCATGACTAAAAAATAAAATCATGTGGATTTAAGTAAAAATGAAAAAAGTGTACATAACACCCTTGTGCACAAAACATACCTTAAAGTCACATAAGTAGCCTCTTGGGCAGATGCACTGAGTGCACTGTTACAGATTGCTATATATATATATATATATATATATATATATATATATATATATATATATATATATATATATTGTGACAAAGCCCTTGCAGGAATAGTCACTTCAGCATGAAATATAGTGGTTTAGGCTGTTTTATTTTTATCAGCAGTTTTAAACATGGGGTGTAATTCCCCTTTAAAACAAACATAAAACAAACAAAAGCCTACGACTAACTATACATGCAATATTTCCTTACTAGCCAGTACTGGGCAGCTAAGCTGGTCCCAGTTAACAAAACAAATAAAAATAAGAAGAATAGAACAATGTTTGCTCACCAGTCTCTTGTTTCTGCCAGCTATAAATTCAGACATACAGCAAGGTCTCAGTTCCTCCCTCTCTAGAGTAGCCTGCACAATGAAACACTGATTCCCTCTACAGAACTGCTTATAAAGGATCCAAATGATTTAACCAGAATCAGCTGTGGTGAGCTACTAACAAATTAACACTTTGTTAGAGGGGAAAGAGTGTCCTTTCCAATCTCCTGCTAACATACACTCCTTCTCTCACCTTGTCACACATCCCCCTCCCCAGCGTAATACCAGTGTGTGAAGCGACTGCTGCAAGAAGCCAATGCACACGAGACAGTGATTTGTGACCGTGCATCATCATTACCATGGAGCAAACCAGCTCTGTGCTTCACTACAAAAGTAAATGGTTGCAAGGACAAAAACCATCTAGTGACTCGTGAGTTTCTATCTTTGATGGTGTGCATCCATTTTAACAGAGCATGGTCAGTGACAAGGGTGAAGCGCCTTCCCAGTAAATAATACTTTAGAGTCTCCATAGCCCACTTAATAGCTAAGCACTCTTTTTCTATAACAGCATAGCGCTGTTCTCGAGGCAACAATTTCCTGCTTAGATATAGCACTGGATGTTCTTCCTCGCCTATGTACTGTGACAGTACAGCACCCAAACCAACCTCAGAGGCATCTGTCTGTAAGAAAAACTCTTTATCAAAGTCAGGTGCCACGAGGACGGGTTGCTCACACAATATTGAACGAAGGTCCATAAAGGCCTCCTCTGCCTCTCTGTCCCACCTTACTGTGTCTGGACTTCTGGCTTTAATTAGGTTTGTGAGAGGAGCAGCTCTGGTCGCAAAATGGGGTATGAACCTGCGGTAGTAGCCAACAATTCCCAAGATGGCTCTAACCTGCTTCTTCCTAAGAGGCCTGGGCCAATTCTGAATAGCTCCTATCTTGTTCAATTAGGGTTTCACTAACCCCCTTCCCACTACATAACCTAAATACTTAGCCTCTGCCAATCCAAGAAAACATTTGGAGGGGTTGGCAGTTAATCTAGCTTTCCTAAGGGTGTCTACCACTGCCTCTACTTTCTGCAAATGAGAGTCCCAGTCTATGCTATGGATTATGACATCATCCAAGTACGCAGTGGCATAGTGCGCATGGGGTCTTAATAATTTATCCATGAGCCTCTGAAAAGTGTCTGGAGCTCCATGGAGGCCAAAGGGCATCACCTTATATTGAAATAAACCATCTGGGGTTACAAAGGCAGTTTTCTCTTGCACATGCTTAGTGAGGGGTATCTGCCAATACCCTTTAGTTAAATCCAATGTAGAAAGAAATCTGGCCTTAGCTAGCCTCTCTACCAGTTCATCAACCCATGGCATTGGGTAGGCATCAAACTTTGGCACTTCATTTAATTTCCTAAAATCATTACAAAATCGGATAGAACCATCCGGTTTAGTTACCAAAACAATTGGGCTAGACCAATTTCTTCTATCACATCTAATTCAAGCATTTTCCTAACCTCTGCTCGTACAGCTATCCTTTTTGCCTCAGGAATCCTGTATGGTTTTAATTTAAGTGTTACTCCAGGCTCAGTAACAATATCATGGGCAATTTCTTGTGTTCTGCCTGGCATAGGCGAGAAAACATCCTTATTCCTCTCCACCATTTCCTTAACTTCCTTTACTTGTTCAGGTGTTAGCTCTGGTGAAATAGTCACTACTTGTTCTGAGACTTGAGGCTCAGCCCCGGTATTATCTAACTGGGCTAGTAATGTTTCTCTATCCCTCCATTGCTTAAGAAGATTTATGTGGAATATTTGCTCTTTCCTACGTTGGTCAGGCTGACTAACTTTATAATTCACAGGGCTTACCTTTTCTATAATTTCATAAGGTCCCTGCCAATGAGCCAAAAGCTTACTCTCAGCTGTAGGAACCAAAACCATTACCCTGTCACCCTGTTTAAATTCCCTTACAGTAGCACTCTTATTATAATAAAATCTTTGAGTATCCTGAGCTTTTTCCATATATTGGCGAACCAGGGGGAAAACATGAGCCATTTGCTCCTGCATTTTCTCTATATGCTGCACCACATTAGTACCTGGTACTCCCTGTTCCTCCCAAGTTTCCTTTAGTATGTCCAACATACCTCTCGGATGTCGACCATACAAAAGTTCAAAAGGAGAAAAACCAGTTGAGCTCTGGGGAATTTCACGGACTGCAAACAATAAGTAAGGAAGCAGATGATCCCAATCCTTCCCATCTCTACTAACAACTTTCCTTAACATCCCCTTAAGTGTGCGGTTAAACCTCTCTACTAGCCCATCTGTCTGTGGGTGATATACCTAGGTTTTCAAAGCCTGTATTTTAAATAACTGGCACAACTCTTTCATTAGACGGGAAACGAAAGGAGTACCTTGGTCAGTTAAAATCTCTTTTGGGATCCCAACCCGTGAAAATACTTGTACCAATTCTTTTGCTATATTTTTAGCATTAGCCTTACGTAGTGGAATGGCCTCAGGGTATCGAGTTGCATAATCCACAATAACAAGAACGTATTGGTGACCACAAGCTGATTTCTCTAATGGGCCTACCAAGTCCATCCCAATCCTATCAAATGGTACATCAATAATTGGGAGGGGTATAAGTGGAGCCCTTAACTTGGGTTTTGAGGATGACAGTTGGCATTCTGGGCAGGAAGCACAATATCTCTTTATTTCTTCGTAAACTCCTGGCCAATAGAACCTCCTCAGGACCCTTTCCTGAGTTTTCTCTACCCCCAAATGTCCACCCAAAAGGTGTGAATGTGCAAAATCTAATACCTTCCTAGTATGAGAGGAAGGCACAACTAGTTCTATCTCTTGACCTTCCTCTGATATTACTCGGTACAGAAGGTCATTTTTAACCATAAAATACGGGTATACACTTTTTGTTTGACCTTCTACAGGTGCTCCATTAACCTCTACTACCCTGCTCCTTGCATGGTGTAGCAAGGGTTCATTAGCTTGTTCTCGCCCAAAGCTACTGCTAATAAAGTCTAGTTCACAGGGAACATTTTCAGTAATGGCCACGCCTTTATTACTACGTTTTCCCTGCTCATTTAACAAAACTTCATTAAGGGCTTTATTAAATCTGTATTTACTCTTCCTATGCTCTTTTCTAGATTTACCCCTTTTGGGACTGGATGCATACAAATCAGGGTGAATAAAAGGGAAAACTTCCTGTAGACTCCTATCCCCTGCTTCAACCTCTGATTCTCCTTGTTTAGCAGTAAGTTTAGACTGTATTAGGGTGTGAAACTCTGGAAAGTTTCTTCCTATAACCAAGGGATAGGGCAGCCAAGGTACCACTACAGCAGTTATTTGTATTAATTTCCCAAGTATAGAGACACTTATAACAGCAGTAGGATAAGTAATAGTACACCCATGAATACACAGTACCCCTATTGTCTTATTTTTTTGCAACTGTGATTTTCCACTAAACCTCCTGATATCATTTTCTGTAAGCAGCCGCTTGCCCGTATCCTATTCACACCTTCTGCTTGCGTAGGTGCTCCCTGAGCAGTAATACGCTGCACAACATCATAAAGCATGGCATGATCCTGTTTTTGGGCCTCAGCCAGGGTACCAATTTGTAAAGCTAAAAGTCTGTTACACTCTTGCTGAGTTGCAACTGATGCTGCAGCCTGACGATTATTCTCTTGTTGTATAGATGCAGCCTGCAACAGGGCCTGTAAAACATCCTCCATATTTATGTGGGTCTGTACCTTTAAGGCTTCCAGAATAGTAAAGCGGGCACTAACAATCCCTCTTCTGACACCACTGTGACAAAGCCCTTGCAGGAATAGTCACTTCAGCATGAAATATAGTGGTTTAGGCTGTTTTATTTTTATCAGCAGTTTTAAACATGGGGTGTAATTCCCCTTTAAAACAAACATAAAACAAACAAAAGCCTACTCCTTTTTAGGAGACTAACCATACATGCAATATTTCCTTACTAGCCAATACTGGGCAGCTAAGCTGATCCCAGTTAACAAAAAAAATCAAAATAAGCAGACTAGAACAAAGTTTGCTCACCAGTCTCTTGTTTCTACCAGCTATAAATTCAGACATGCAGCAAGGTCTCAAATCCTCCCTCTCTGGAGTAGCCTGCACAATGAGACACTGATTCCCTCTACAGAACTGCTTATAAAGGATCCAAATGATTTAACCAGAATCAGCTGTGGGGAGCTACTAACAAATTAACACTTTGTTAGAGGGGAAAAAGTGACCTTTGCAATCTCCTGCTAACATACACTCCTTCTCTCACCCTGTCACAATATATACACGTATAGATACAAATATAAAACTTACTCAGTTAATATACCATCTGCTGTGTCTCTTCCCTCTGGGGTGTCCCAGAAAACTCTTGCTGTTAGCTTATTTGGTTCTCCTACTTTTTCCTTTACACTTGGACACTGGATTCTAGGAGGCTCCAAATCTTAAAAAAGATAAAATAGAAATAATTTATGAGAAAAATCACATGTAATGAAAGTGGATATAACTACAATTTTCCCATCATAGGTTTGTGTTTTCACAACTATAGTCCAATTTACTAGATTAAGTGCTAGATTATGAGCGTAGGACAATTTATTGTTCCCGCTCGCATGTTAAATTTGCTAGATTGACGCTTTCTGTGTGTGTTGGGTAGTGCACTTATTACAACTTGAAAGTAAAAAGTTTTTGCACAACTGCAAACCCGATGAGTGCAAAAAGGCAAACTTCAAATATCGCGACCATGTTAGCTTATTTCCCAACAGACTTTAATGGAGCATGAAAAGTGGGTAAAATAAACAAACACCCTTACTCTTGCTCATACCCGACCACGTTTACCCAAAATTAAATATTGATAATTCACATTCCGATGTTTTCCACATAGAAGAATATGTTTATATATATATATATATATATATATATATATATATATATATATATATATCATGGTTTTTTGGTTAAATATATATATATATACATATATATATATATATATATATATATTTTATTTATAGATATATATATATTTATATATAAATATATACATATATAGGAATAGCTATTTAAAAATACTTAGAACATATTCCCTTAGGTAAAGAGCATTAGAATGTGAAATACTTACAGTACATACATAGTAAAACACATTATTAAATCTAAATATAAATTTTTTGTGCAATATTTTTGTAATCATTTTTATTAGACAGTGTTATTATGAGTGTAATTGAACTTTTAAATGTAGTTTTTATGTGTTTAGTGCAACTTTTTTGTCGAGCATAACAGTTAACCAGAGCTCTGAAGTCACGCTCTTCTGACGCGTTAAATTCAATTGTGCTCAAGAGAACGAGTTTACTTTAATACGTGGCTTTCTGTTTCTGTTTAAAACGTTATTCACGCATAAAACATTGAACAGAAAGGCACAAGAGAGTTTTCAGAGAAGTACAGTGCAACGCTTAATGAAATGAGGCAGGTAATTGGATATTTGGGTAGAGCACTCTTATGGTTTTGAAAAATATTGTTTCTTAGTTTTGATAATATAAAGAATTAGGTTAAGGATTCTCATGCATAGATACCCCTCCCAATGTAAGTTTTGAGTTTATTCCCCGCTTCTCTCTAGTTAAGAGGGCTGCAATGTTGAAATCTATCTTCCTATGCATTCCAGACACCTGAAGTGAAACCTAGGTTCCAAAATGGTGGCACCCATAGTTACAGAGAGGTGCATGAAATGTATTTAGTGTTTAATGTCCCTTTAAAGTGTGGACTTCATCCATGAGAGCAAAAACTATAATGTCATAAACTTTAAAAAAGTTAATTGAATGTATAAGGGACCTTGTACATCCCCCTTAGCTGCTCTCCCACCCTTGTACACCCCTCACATGTGCTCTTCCATCCTTGCACATTCCTCATAGATGCTCTCCTACCCTTAAACATTCCTCCTAGGTTCTCTCCCACCGTTGCACTACCCAAAGGTACTCGTCCACACTTGTACATCCACCTTAGGTGCTCTCTAACCCTTGCACATTCTACATAGGTGCTCATTATTGCATATCCCTTATAGGTCCTCTCTCACCCTTGCACATCCCCCTAGGTGCTCTCGAACCCTTGCACATCCCTCATAGGTGTTCTTCCAACCTTGCACATCCTCCTTAGGTGCTCTTTCACCCTTGCACAACCCCCAGGTGCTCTCCCGCGCTTACACATCCACCTTAAGTGCTCTCTCACCCTTGCACATCCCCCTAGGTGCTTTCAAACCCTTGGACATCCCTCATAGGTGTTCTTCCAACCTTGCACATCCTCCTTGGGTGCTCTTCCACCTTTGCACTAACCCCAGGTGCTCTCCCACCCTTACACATCCACCTTAGGTGCTCTCTCACCCTTGCACATACTCCTTAGGTGCTCTTCCACCCTTGCACTACTCCCATGTGCTCTCCCACCCTTGCACATCCTTTATAGGTGCTCTCCCATTAATGCACATCCCTCATAAGTGCTCTTCCACCCTTGAACTACCCCCAGGTGCTCTTCCACCCTTGCACATCCTTTAAAAGGTTCTCTCCCATTATTGCAAATCCTTCATTGGTGCTTTCTCACTCTTGCTCATTACCCTTAGGTGCTCTTCCATCCTTGCACTACCCCAGGTGCTCTCCCACCCTTGCACAATCCCCTAGGTGGTCTCAAACCCTTGGACATTCCTCATAGGTGCTCTTCCACCCTTATATATCCTCATAGGTGCTTTTCCACTCTTGCACATTCCCCTTAGGTACTCTCCCACCCTTGCACATACTGCATTTGTGCTCCCCCATTCATGCACATCCCTCATAGGTGCAACCGCAACCTTGCACTTCCCCCAGGTACTTTCCCACCCTTGCACATTCCCTTAGGTGCTCTCCCATCCTTGCAAACCCCATTAGTTGATCTCCCACCCTTGCACATCCTCCTTAGGTGCTCTTCCCCCCTTGCATATTTCTCACAGGTGCTTTCCCACCCTTGCACACACTTTAGATGATCTCCCACCATTGCACATACCCCTAGATGATCTTCCACCCTTCCACACACACTTAGATGCTCTCCCACCCTTGCACATCCCCAGGTGCTCTTCCAGCCTTGCACATCCACCTTAGGTGGTCTCCTACCCCTGCACTCCCCCAGGTGCTCTCCCACCCTTTAGGTGTAATGGTATACTTATTTGGGGTTAAATTGGGTGCGCGGAATACTTTAGACCTGTTAACTAAAGGTTTGCATTTAGTTAGTTCTGTCCAAAAACAAACCTGCACAACCCTATGACATTGCAAGTTTGTGGGCTGTTGTAGCAAGGAACTTAAAGGACTGTTAAATATGGGTAAATCATAAGTCAGCACATATATATTGAAATAAAAAAAAAGTTGTATGCACAATTTTTTTACATGGACCAAGAAATATTGATTTTTAGCTCAATTGAAACTTATAATTAGTTTCACTACCCCAGGACCACCTGGGACCTCTATCCATAAGTATAGGAGAGTGTGAGCACACATTCTCAATTTCACCCACATTGCAGGAATGTGCCTCACAAGGGGGGAGGCAATAAAGTAGTATTGGAATCTTCAGGAGACATGGGGTATTCTGATTCATCATTTTGTGTTTCCACCTACCACTATGTGCTGAAATATCTGCTACAAATCTGAAACAATATAAGCACTACTAATTAAATCTAATTCCTGGACAAGTATTATTATGGTTGAAGACCTTTTTGGATAAAATTTGAAATATGGGGTTGTATAGACCTGTTACATAAAGAGGGGCATTTTATTTAGTAATGTCATGTTTGTGCAGTCAGCCCTATGGTAGAAGTTGTTAGCATATTTGGTACCAACGTACTTCAGAGACACAGGGCATTATTATTTACCCCTTTTTTCTTTATATCTACTACTGCCTGCATGAAAGTCTGACGAGAATCTAAAACATGGAGTAAAAAAGAAAGTGTTGTGGAATTTTGCATTATTTAATATGTTTACGTTTAGTGGATTTACACTTTCACTGGGTTAAAAGGGACATGAAACACAACAATGTTTCTTTCTTCATTATTCAGATAGAGCATACAGTTTTAAATACATTTACATTTTAATTGTATTATCAAATGTGCTTCATTCACTAGGTATCCTTTGTTAAAGGAGCAGCAGTACTGGAAGCTAGCTGAACATATTGGGTGAACAAATGTCAAGAGACAAATATGTGCAGTGACCAATCAAAGCTAGCTCCCAGTAGTGCATTGCTGCTCCTGAGCCTACCTAGGCATACCTTTCAATAAAGGATACAAAGAGAACGGAGAACATTAGATAAGAGAAGCAAATTGGAAAGTTTAAAATTACATGCTGTATCTGAATCATGAAAATGTCATTTTGACATTCATATCCCTATAAATAGAGTCTGAGTATTCTTAAGCCCTTGTAACTAAAATATAAGAATGCATTTAGGTTCAGTGATTAAAGCAGTTTGCTCGCATTTTCTGTAAAATAATAATGAAATCATACATTTTCCTATACTATTATGGGGTTGAAATAGTTTGGCCTAGTAATCTAGATAAGAGTAATGTGTTTAGCAAATTGAGAAAATCATTAGTAATTTTGGACAAATATTGCCCCTGATACTGGAATATTTAGAGGCACTAGGATTTTATTAAAATGTTTACTTTCAGTGAGTTTAAAAATACATCACATGAAACCTGAATTGGTGCTGAAAAATCAGTAAATAGTATACTTTTGAACATTTGTCTTGCCTTCAGTAATAGAAATCTCCTTTAACCCCTGGCATTAAAGGATTTATAAGACAAGCTTTTGAGAGTCCCCTCTGTTCTCAGGTCTGAATCAATACTGAATGGTTATGAAAAAAATGTATACTGCAAATGCTCTGCATAAATAAATGTACATTCTGCCATCTAGTGGTGAATGTAAATATTAAAGTTTAAATGACAGTATGAAGCGGCGATATAAGCGTAATAATGATAGGGTTTATAATGTTTAATCGGTAGAGCTTGGTGAAGTTATCTTATAGATTTAAAAGGGTTTTTTATTTCCAGGCCATTGCATTATAAAACACTTCAATAACCTGGTTATCATATGGTATCTAGTATCTTAAACTACGATAACCTTGTACTAATATTTGCTTGTACAAAATGCTCCTGATCTAAAAGTATTATTCAGGGAATATTCCCATAATATATGCAACAATAAAAGATGCATGCTATGATAGTAAGCGCTTTGTAGCTTATATTATATAATATTATATATTAATTTACTGCTTGCAGCTTCCTATGGTCCTGCTGTGTATACAGTGCCCCAGTACTATTTTTGTAGTCCTGAGAATGAGCAAGGAGGTATCAGTTTATGTTTATGAGTCTGTAGAATAGGTCAGATATTACTCTGCTCTCACTGTGACTATTGCCTTTTTTCAAAAGTTCAGCCATAGATAAATCATTACATTTCTCTTCATATGTATGGTTTACTTGGCACGACTGTGTACTTACTGCTAGCTTATTTTATTGACTTAAGCTACTCATTTGTATGCAATGAACCTGTAAAGATTTATAAGTGGCCTCCTCTATATAATATGCTCTGTGCTGAAATCTATCTGTGGATTCTTATAGTCTTAAGGATATCTCATAATACCCCATCTCCATTGATATCGGCTATGTGGCTTGTAATATATTGATAGTTTGTGTGTGTGTGTGTATGAAGAGGCACTCTCAGGTCTTAAAACTTCAGTACATCTTCAACTTTTTATTTACATATCTTTACATCAATTTATACTGGCCGGTGCATATATATAGTACAGTTATATCTATATCTAACTTAATTAAGGTTGTTTATATGTACACTTAAATGTGAAATGAATTGAGAGATTGGGTCCAAAAGTTGTAACTTAAAAAATGGAAGATTGAGAAGGTTAGTGATGGGTTTTTAATTTTTTATATTCTACCTCCCTTGGCAGGGGCTTGTGCAGATACAATAATGTTAATGATAATGCATTTTCACTCTTTCATTATGCTGTTGTATCATGATATATGCCTTCTCTAATAAAAAGTATTATTATTTTTTTTAATGGAATCTGCTGTTAATGAGAGAGATATGACATGGGCTAAAAAATGATGATTATGGTTATCACCTGCATTCAAAAGATGGAAACCAATACCTCTCACTCAAAATCTTCTTGACTTTCAAATAAGGAGTCTCTTGTTTCTCTTTATCAAATAGTGACAATAGTGACTCCAGTAACACCACTTCAACTCCAGCCAAAACTCCATTTTAGATTCTAATGCATAAAATTAACATTTTTTTTACTGATCATGTGGTCAAATCGGTAGTGGGCATGATGGAAATAACAATGAATCTCAATTTCCTCTTCTTTTTTCAACCTAGAAAAAGAGGAAACCCTTTTAGGGTCCGATTTATCAAGCTTGATGCCCCTGTTTCCGCGCGAGCCTTAACGTTTGCCGGAAACAGAAGTTATGAAGCAGCGGTCTAAAGACTGTTGCTTCATAACGTGTCCGCCTGCTCTGAGGCCACGGACAGAAATCAAGCTTGATGCCCCTGTTTCCGCGCGAGCCTTAAGGTTTGCCGGAAACAGAAGTTATGAAGCAGCGGTCTAAAGACTGTTGCTTCATAACGTGTCCGCCTGCTCTGAGGCCACGGACAGAAATCAACCCGATCGAATACGATCAGGTTGATTGACACCCCCTGCAGGGGGCAGCATTGCACAAGCAGTTTACAAGAATTGCTGTTGCAATGATAAATGCCGATAGCGTATGCTGTCGGCATTTATCGATGTGCGGTGGACATGATACACTACATCATATCATGTCTGCTCGCACTAGGATAAATTGTCCCCATAGTGTGGAGGACATGTACATAGCGAAGGTTAGTTCCCTGTTGTTAATACAAGGATATAGCTCTTTGATTGTGTTGTGGATCTTAAATGACTATCTTCCTGGTACCACTTCTTATGTTGGCAATGTAGTGAGGTACAACCTCTGCATGAAGAATCATCATAGTAACTAAACCTGACAGATCCTGAAATTGTGATCTGTTTACAGTCTGTCTGAAGACCACATTTTGTCATTGTCAACCCTACTCTAAGAAGTATAAGTTCCCTATAGTATTATTCTCTGGAGCCTCCTTTTCAGTTTTGTAAGATATCAGTACTGTATAGTTGTTGAATGCACTTGTATGCATGGTAGGTGTTTACACTAGGAAGGAGGATTACATGGCTGGTCAAGTAATAAAGCACAAATGTGCCCTTCATTTCCTTAATCTGTATGTAATATAAACTGGTATGTAGTGTAAATTTGTTTCTTTGTTCTATTTAAAAAAATAAATAAAAAAAATATTTTGCCAGATTTGTAGAAACGTGTCTCTGTCCACTGAAGCAGCTACGGAAGCTCTCCCTATTGGTCAATGAGAATAAATACTGCAGTATGATGCAGCAAGCATATACTTTTAGTTTAAATAGATTTTATCTAACCTTGTTCCTGTGTAAACGTCCATCACATGTTAAAATGCACATATTGTAGCTATAAAGGCCAGATTACAAGTGGAGAGCTAATTTATTATATATTATAAATATTATATATTTATTATAAAAATGGCAAATTTGACCATTTACAGGGACGCAATAAATAACCAGCCATTAAAAGTGGCTGATTATTGCTACTGCGAGCTTGCGGTAGCAATTAGCGCTCCGAAAATTAATCAGAGGTCAGACCTCTGGTTAATTTAAAAAATGTGCCCCAATTGCCCCCAAAATTTAGTGTAGTGTGCATTTAATTATTTTTTTTAGCAGGAGGCAGTTTTAAGTGGTTAAAAGTGGCGGGTGTATTTATATACACTCACTAGCCACTATATTAGGTACACCTTGCTAGTACTGGATTAGACCCCCTTTTGCCTTCAGAATTGCCTTAATTCTTCGTAGCATAGATTCAACAAGATGTTGGAAAAATAGATTTTGGTCCATATTGACATGATAGCATCGGGCAGTTGCTGCAGATTTGTCGGCTGCACATCTATGATGAAATCTCCAGTTCCACCACATCCCAAAGGTGCTCTATTGGATTCAGATCTGGTGACTGTGGAGGCCATTGGAGTACAGTGAACTACATTGTCATGTTCAAGAAACCAGTTTGAGATTATTTCAACTTTGTGACATGGTGCATTATCCTGCTGGAAGCAGCTATCCGAAGATGGGTACACTGTAGTCATAAAGGGATGGATATGGTTAGAAACAATACTCAGGTAGGCTGTGGCATTTAAACGATGCTCATTTGGTACTAAGGGGGCCCAAAGTGTGACAAGAAAATATCCCCCACACCACTACACCATCACCACCAGCCTGAACCGTTGATACAAGGCAGGATGGATCCATGCTTTCATGTTGTTTACACCAAATTCTGACCCTACCATCTGAATGTCGCAGCTGAAATCGAGACTCATCAGACCAGGCAACGTTTTTCCAATCTTCTATTGTCCAATTTTGGTGAGCCTGTGCAAATTGTAGCCTCAGTTTCTTGTTCTTAGCTGACAGGAGTGGCGCCCAGTGTGGTCTTCTGCTGCTGTAGTCCATCTGCTTCAAGGTTCGACATGTTGTGCATTCAGAGATGATATTCTGCATACCTTGGTTGTAACGAGTGGTTATTTGAGTTACTGTTGCATTTCTATCATCTCGAACCAGTCTGCCCCTTCTACTCTGACCTCTGACATCAACAAAGCATTTTCGTCCACACGATTGCCGCTCACTGGATATTTTCTCTTTTTTGGACCATTCTCTATAAACCCTAGATATGGTTGTGCGTGAAACTCCCAGTAGATCAGCAGTTTTTTAACCAGTCGTCTGGCACCAACAACCATGCCACGTTCAAAGTCACTTAAATCCCCTTTCTTCCCCATTCTGATGCTTGTTTGAACTTCATCAAGTCGTCTTCACCACATCTAGATGCCTAAATGCATTGAGTTGCTGCCATTGTGATTGGCTGATTAGCAATTTGTGTTAACAAGCAATTGAACAGGTCTACCTAATAAAGTGGCCGGTAAGATTATATTTATAATCTGCTGCGCGTCTTATCCCCTTCGCTGCGCTAATTCTCAGGCTGCGTCTAACAGCATGAGAACAATGCTCCCATTGGAGCCTATGGAAGCACGCTCTTGTGATCACAATGCTTCCGTGCATTTGAATTGCACCGCACTGGTAATACCAGCGCACATTTGCAGAAGCGATATTTTGCGCTCAGTTTTTAATTTGGCCCAAAATATCTTCTTACTGCATTGTATATCTGGCTTTTTTCTAAAGCAGTGGATAAACTATTGCATGAAGTTTCAGCACATCTACAAACATGCAAAAGACAATTTGATTTTTTTTCTGTTATCCTTTCTTGAAAATCTTTATTAGAAGTACAATTGTGTCTTATTTTAAATCCTCATATGTTTTTATTTAAAATAGTTCACTTAAATGTAATACATTTTAATTGTGACTGATGATGGTGAATCATTTACTTAACTCTAGAGAACATGTTGATTACTGGTTAGCTACGATTGATACATTTATTAGATAATTACTAGCAGAGCAACTCAGTGTGATACATTTATCATAAACTGCATTAAATAGTTGTGTTTGTACCACATCACAGGAAACAAATATATTTAAAGCTATCTTGCCTAAAACTAGCAGCTTCTATATATTTGTTTTGTAGAAAATGCAGCAGCCAGCAAGACATCATATACAGGGTTTTAATCCTAAATAGTGTTTTCCAATTTCATTTTTTACCTGGCAACAGTCCTTGACAATTGCACTATTTATTTTATCTCCCCGCAATAAGGATTTTGTAGCAGCTGGAGCAGTGGAACACACTTAGATTTCGAACAAATGGTAGGATCACCATCCATCTGTTTAATCAGGCACTGACAGAAGAGGTGAACAGGTTTTGTTCTTTTTCCAGGAAAAGAGATTAACAAAATTAAAAATCAAATGTTAAAATTCTCAATTCTCCCTATGCTCATGTAAGAGATGTGAAGTATTTAAAATGAAGTTGACAATGTTAGGTTTTCTAATTTTCATCATCTATCAATTAAAAAACAGAATTTATGTTTACCTGATAAATTACTTTCTCCAACGGTGTGTCCGGTCCACGGCGTCATCCTTACTTGTGGGATATTCTCTTCCCCAACAGGAAATGGCAAAGAGCCCAGCAAAGCTGGTCACATGATCCCTCCTAGGCTCCGCCTACCCCAGTCATTCGACCGACGTTAAGGAGGAATATTTGCATAGGAGAAACCATATGATACCGTGGTGACTGTAGTTAAAGAAAATAAATTATCAGACCTGATTAAAAAACCAGGGCGGGCCGTGGACCGGACACACCGTTGGAGAAAGTAATTTATCAGGTAAACATAAATTCTGTTTTCTCCAACATAGGTGTGTCCGGTCCACGGCGTCATCCTTACTTGTGGGAACCAATACCAAAGCTTTAGGACACGGATGAAGGGAGGGAGCAAATCAGGTCACCTAAATGGAAGGCACCACGGCTTGCAAAACCTTTCTCCCAAAAATAGCCTCAGAAGAAGCAAAAGTATCAAACTTGTAAAATTTGGTAAAAGTGTGCAGTGAAGACCAAGTCGCTGCCCTACATATCTGATCAACAGAAGCCTCGTTCTTGAAGGCCCATGTGGAAGCCACAGCCCTAGTGGAATGAGCTGTGATTCTTTCAGGAGGCTGCCGTCCGGCAGTCTCGTAAGCCAATCTGATGATGCTTTTAATCCATTTTTTACCTGGCAACAGTCCTTGACAATTGCACTATTTATTTTATCTCCCCGCAATAAGGATTTTGTAGCAGCTGGAGCAGTGGAACACACTTAGATTTCGAACAAATGGTAGGATCACCATCCATCTGTTTAATCAGGCACTGACAGAAGAGGTGAACAGGTTTTGTTCTTTTTCCAGGAAAAGAGATTAACAAAATTAAAAATCAAATGTTAAAATTCTCAATTCTCCCTATGCTCATGTAAGAGATGTGAAGTATTTAAAATGAAGTTGACAATGTTAGGTTTTCTAATTTTCATCATCTATCAATTAAAAAACAGAATTTATGTTTACCTGATAAATTACTTTCTCCAACGGTGTGTCCGGTCCACGGCGTCATCCTTACTTGTGGGATATTCTCTTCCCCAACAGGAAATGGCAAAGAGCCCAGCAAAGCTGGTCACATGATCCCTCCTAGGCTCCGCCTACCCCAGTCATTCGACCGACGTTAAGGAGGAATATTTGCATAGGAGAAACCATATGATACCGTGGTGACTGTAGTTAAAGAAAATAAATTATCAGACCTGATTAAAAAACCAGGGCGGGCCGTGGACCGGACACACCGTTGGAGAAAGTAATTTATCAGGTAAACATAAATTCTGTTTTCTCCAACATAGGTGTGTCCGGTCCACGGCGTCATCCTTACTTGTGGGAACCAATACCAAAGCTTTAGGACACGGATGAAGGGAGGGAGCAAATCAGGTCACCTAAATGGAAGGCACCACGGCTTGCAAAACCTTTCTCCCAAAAATAGCCTCAGAAGAAGCAAAAGTATCAAACTTGTAAAATTTGGTAAAAGTGTGCAGTGAAGACCAAGTCGCTGCCCTACATATCTGATCAACAGAAGCCTCGTTCTTGAAGGCCCATGTGGAAGCCACAGCCCTAGTGGAATGAGCTGTGATTCTTTCAGGAGGCTGCCGTCCGGCAGTCTCGTAAGCCAATCTGATGATGCTTTTAATCCAAAAAGAGAGAGAGGTAGAAGTTGCTTTTTGACCTCTCCTTTTACCAGAATAAACAACAAACAAGGAAGATGTTTGTCTAAAATCCTTTGTAGCATCTAAATAGAATTTTAGAGCGCGAACAACATCCAAATTGTGCAACAAACGTTCCTTCTTCGAAACTGGTTTCGGACACAAAGAAGGCACGACTATCTCCTGGTTAATGTTTTTGTTAGAAACAACTTTTGGAAGAAAACCAGGTTTAGTACGTAAAACCACCTTATCTGCATGGAACACCAGATAAGGAGGAGAACACTGCAGAGCAGATAATTCTGAAACTCTTCTAGCAGAAGAAATTGCAACCAAAAACAAAACTTTCCAAGATAATAACTTAATATCAACGGAATGTAAGGGTTCAAACGGAACCCCCTGAAGAACTGAAAGAACTAAGTTGAGACTCCAAGGAGGAGTCAAAGGTTTGTAAACAGGCTTGATTCTAACCAGAGCCTGAACAAAGGCTTGAACATCTGGCACAGCTGCCAGTTTTTTGTGAAGTAACACAGACAAGGCAGAAATCTGTCCCTTCAAGGAACTTGCAGATAATCCTTTCTCCAATCCTTCTTGAAGAAAGGATAGAATCTTAGGAATCTTTACCTTGTCCCAAGGGAATCCTTTAGATTCACACCAACAGATATATTTTTTCCATATTTTGTGGTAAATTTTTCTAGTTACAGGCTTTCTGGCCTGAACAAGAGTATCAATAACAGAATCTGAGAACCCTCGTTTTGATAAGATCAAGCGTTCAATCTCCAAGCAGTCAGCTGGAGTGAGACCAGATTCGGATGTTCGAACGGACCTTGAACAAGAAGGTCTCGTCTCAAAGGTAGCTTCCATGGTGGAGCCGATGACATATTCACCAGATCTGCATACCAAGTCCTGCGTGGCCACGCAGGAGCTATCAAGATCACCGACGCCCACTCCTGATTGATCCTGGCTACCAGCCTGGGGATGAGAGGAAACGGCGGGAATACATAAGCTAGTTTGAAGGTCCAAGGTGCTACTAGTGCATCTACTAGAGTCGCCTTGGGATCCCCGGATCTGGACCCGTAGCAAGGAACCTTGAAGTTCTGCCGAGAGGCCATCAGATCCATGTCTGGAATGCCCCACAGTTGAGTAATTTGGGCAAAGATTTCCGGATGGAGTTCCCACTCCCCCGGATGTAATGTCTGACGACTCAGAAAATCCGCTTCCCAATTTTCCACTCCTGGGATGTGGATTGCAGACAGGTGGCAGGAGTGAGTCTCCGCCCATTGAATGATTTTGGTCACTTCTTCCATCGCCAGGGAACTCCTTGTTCCCCCCTGATGGTTGATGTACGCAACAGTCGTCATGTTGTCTGATTGAAACCGTATGAACTTGGCCTTTGCTAGCTGAGGCCAAGCCTTGAGAGCATTGAATATCGCTCTCAATTCCAGAATATTTATCGGTAGAAGAGATTCTGCCCGAGACCAAAGACCCTGAGCTTTCAGGGATCCCCAGACCGCGCCCCAGCCCATCAGACTGGCGTCGGTCGTGACAATGACCCACTCTGGTCTGCGGAAGGTCATCCCTTGTGACAGGTTGTCCAGGGACAGCCACCAACGGAGTGAGTCTCTGGTCCTCTGATTTACTTGTATCTTCGGAGACAAGTCTGTATAGTCCCCATTCCACTGACTGAGCATGCACAGTTGTAATGGTCTTAGATGAATGCGCGCAAAAGGAACTATGTCCATTGCCGCTACCATCAAACCTATTACTTCCATGCACTGCGCTATGGAAGGAAGAGGAACGGAATGAAGTGTTTGACAAGAGCTTAGAAGTTTCGTTTTTCTGGCCTCTGTCAGAAAAATCCTAATTTCTAAGGAGTCTATTATTGTTCCCAAGAAGGGAACCCTTGTCGACGGAGATAGAGAACTCTTTTCCACGTTCACTTTCCATCCGTGAGATCTGAGAAAGGCCAGGACTATGTCCGTGTGAGCCTTTGCTTGAGGAAGGGACGACGCTTGAATCAGAATGTCGTCCAAGTAAGGTACTACTGCAATGCCCCTTGGTCTTAGCACCGCTAGAAGGGACCCTAGTACCTTTGTGAAAATCCTTGGAGCAGTGGCTAATCCGAAAGGAAGCGCCACGAACTGGTAATGCTTGTCCAGGAATGCGAACCTTAGGAACCGATGATGTTCCTTGTGGATAGGAATATGTAGATACGCATCCTTTAAATCCACCGTGGTCATGAATTGACCTTCCTGGATGGAAGGAAGAATTGTTCGAATGGTTTCCATTTTGAACGATGGAACCTTGAGAAACTTGTTTAAGATCTTGAGATCTAAGATTGGTCTGAATGTTCCCTCTTTTTTGGGAACTATGAACAGATTGGAGTAGAACCCCATCCCTTGTTCTCCTAAAGGAACAGGATGAATCACTCCCATTTTTAACAGGTCTTCTACACAATGTAAGAATGCCTGTCTCTTTATGTGGTCTGAAGACAATTGAGACCTGTGGAACCTCCCCCTTGGGGGAAGCCCCTTGAATTCCAGAAGATAACCTTGGGAGACTATTTCTAGTGCCCAAGGATCCAGAACATCTCTTGCCCAAGCCTGAGCGAAGAGAGAGAGTCTGCCCCCCACCAGATCCGGTCCCGGATCGGGGGCCAACATTTCATGCTGTCTTGGTAGCAGTGGCAGGTTTCTTGGCCTGCTTTCCCTTGTTCCAGCCTTGCATTGGTCTCCAGGCTGGCTTGGCTTGAGAAGTATTACCCTCTTGCTTAGAGGACGTAGCACTTGGGGCTGGTCCGTTTCTACGA
Organism: Bombina bombina; assembly: GCF_027579735.1. Classification (NCBI taxonomy): domain Eukaryota; kingdom Metazoa; phylum Chordata; class Amphibia; order Anura; family Bombinatoridae; genus Bombina; species Bombina bombina. Next base: position 352,332,332 of record NC_069501.1, read on the forward strand.
AAGGGACGAAAATTAGGTTTATTTTTGGCCTTGAAAGACCTATCCTGAGGAAGGGCGTGGCCCTTACCCCCAGTGATATCAGAGATAATCTTTTTCAAGTCAGGGCCAAACAGCGTTTTCCCCTTGAAAGGAATGTTAAGGAGTTTGTTCTTGGAAGACGCATCCGCTGACCAAGATTTCAACCAAAGCGCTCTACGCGCCACAATAGCAAACCCAGAATTCTTCGCCGCTAACCTAGCCAATTGCAAAGTGGCGTCTAGGGTGAAAGAATTAGCCAATTTGAGAGCACGGATTCTGTCCATAATCTCCTCATAAGGAGGAGAATCACTATCGATCGCCTTTACTAGCTCATCGAACCAGAAACACGCGGCTGTAGTGACAGGGACAATGCATGAAATTGGTTGTAGAAGGTAACCTTGCTGAACAAACATCTTTTTAAGCAAACCTTCTAATTTTTTATCCATAGGATCTTTGAAAGCACAACTATCTTCTATGGGTATAGTGGTGCGTTTGTTTAAAGTAGAAACCGCTCCCTCGACCTTGGGGACAGTCTGCCATAAGTCCTTTCTAGGGTCGACCATAGGAAACAATTTTTTAAATATGGGGGGAGGGACGAAAGGTATACCGGGCCTTTCCCATTCTTTATTTACAATGTCCGCCACCCGCTTGGGTATAGGAAAAGCTTCTGGGAGCCCCGGGACCTCTAGGAACTTGTCCATTTTACATAGTTTCTCTGGGATGATCAAATTCTCACAATCATCCAGAGTGGATAATACCTCCTTAAGCAGAGCGCGGAGATGTTCCAACTTAAATTTAAATGTAATCACATCGGGTTCAGCTTGTTGAGAAATTTTCCCTGAATCTGAAATTTCTCCCTCAGACAAAACCTCCCTGGCCCCCTCAGACTGGTGTAGGGGCATTTCAGAACCATTATCATCAGCGTCCTCATGCTCTTCAGTATCTAAAACAGAGCAGTCGCGCTTACGCTGATAAGTGGGCATTTTGGCTAAAATGTTTTTGATAGAATTATCCATTACAGCCGTTAATTGTTGCATAGTAAGGAGTATTGGCGCGCTAGATGTACTAGGGGCCTCCTGAGTGGGCAAGACTCGTGTAGACGAAGGAGGGAATGATGCAGTACCATGCTTACTCCCCTCACTTGAGGAATCATCTTGGGCATCATTTTCAGTGTCACATAAATCACATTTATTTAAATGAGAAGGAACCTTGGCTTCCCCACATTCAGAACACAGTCTATCTGGTAGTTCAGACATGTTAAACAGGCATAAACTTGATAACAAAGTACAAAAAACGTTTTAAAATAAAACCGTTACTGTCACTTTAAATTTTAAACTGAACACACTTTATTACTGCAAATGCGAAAAAGTATGAAGGAATTGTTCACCACAGTGTCTTAAAGCCTTAAAAGTATTGCACACCAAATTTGGAAGCTTTAACCCTTAAAATAACGGAACCGGAGCCGTTTTTAACTTTAACCCCTTTACAGTCCCTGGTATCTGCTTTGCTGAGACCCAACCAAGCCCAAAGGGGAATACGATACCAAATGACGCCTTCAGAAAGTCTTTTCTATGTATCAGAGCTCCTCACACATGCGACTGCATGTCATGCTGCTCAAAAACAAGTGCGCAATACCGGCGCGAAAATGAGGCTCTGCCTATGATTAGGGAAAGCCCCTAGAGCATAAGGTGTCTAAAACAGTGCCTGCCGATATTATTTAACAAAAATACCCAGATTAAATGATTCCTCAAGGCTAAATATGTGTAATATATGAATCGATTTAGCCCAGAAAATGTCTACAGTCTTAATAAGCCCATGTGAAGCCCTTATTTACTGTTCTGAATAAAAATGGCTTACCGGATCCCATAGGGAAAATGACAGCTTCCAGCATTACATCGTCTTGTTAGAATGTGTCATACCTCAAGCAGCAAAAGACTGCTCACTGTTCCCCCAACTGAAGTTAATTCCTCTCAACAGTCCTGTGTGGAACAGCCATGGATTTTAGTAACGGTTGCTAAAATCATTTTCCTCATACAAACAGAAATTTTCATCTCTTTTCTGTTTCAGAGTAAATAGTACATACCAGCACTATTTTAAAATAACAAACTCTTGATTGAATAATAAAAACTACAGTTAAACACTAAAAAACTCTAAGCCATCTCCGTGGAGATGTTGCCTGTACAACGGCAAAGAGAATGACTGGGGTAGGCGGAGCCTAGGAGGGATCATGTGACCAGCTTTGCTGGGCTCTTTGCCATTTCCTGTTGGGGAAGAGAATATCCCACAAGTAAGGATGACGCCGTGGACCGGACACACCTATGTTGGAGAAAATGCTAAAACAAAATATTTCTATGCACTCCACTCAAATAGTAATTATTCTAACTGCAGTTTCTTTTAATAGTTGAGCAATCAAACTCAGCATTCATGTGCAGAGGGTGTGACATTTTACTTATGGGGGTCCATACTAAGTTTTTTTTTTTTGTTTTTTTTTTGGGGGGGGGATGAATTTGAATTCATTACAATTTCCAAAATGGTTGAAAAACCTTTAATAACTCATTATATAATTATGTAATAACACATTTATATAATAAGTTTCAAATGCAATAGACCCACAAAAACACCTGTTTGTCAGGATGCCTTAAGCTCTGTACTAAAATGCAAACTGCACAGTGGGGGCGCTGCTGCTGGTGACTCCCTTGCTTGGCCATGCCTGGGATTGAACCAGCTTGCTCTATCTGTGCCACTGGAGGATGGTTACTTTCAGGGATTTGCGGAATAATATTATCATCATTAAATGTGTCTCTCAGCTCCACCCCCTCTGGACACTTGTCAATCAGGAAAGTGGTCTCTGACTACATATTGAGCAATCAATGCCTTTACTCCTTGCTTTGGCATTGGAGTCTTTCCTGTTCCTGCTTCCTGTTTGTTGCTGGACTTCCTATGGGTGGCATTGCCCAAGTTTGGATTCTTACTGACTGCTTTTGAATCTTGGACTGTCCTGACCTTGTCTCTGCATTTGCACAGTTAGTTCTATTGCCTTGACTTTCCATGTTGCTGTTGCAAAGCTCCAGTTTCTTATTGCCTGATGTGCCTATTTGTTTATCCTGCCTCCAGCACTGCCTTTGCTGCTGCTTGTAGCTTGTATTCCGCACCTTGTATATCCAGAAGTGGGCCTTTCCTTTGCTTAGCCCCAAAGTGGGCATTCCCTTTGCTTTGCCTAGGAGTGGGCCTTTCCTTTGCTTAGCCCAGAATCGGGCATTCCCTTTGGTTTGCCCAGAAGTGGGCCTTTCCTTTGCTTAGCCCAGAAGCGGGCATTTTCTTCACTTTACCCAGGAGCGGCATTTCCTTTGTTTAGCCCAGAAGTGGGTACTACAGTCCTTGACCCTAAATTTTAACTTCCAGCACTTGGCTCTTGTCAGTCTGAACTTGCACATGAACATCAGCTATACTGATTTGTACAGTTTACTTCTGTTAACTCTTTCTTGTACCTGTATCCCAGTATAAACTATTTCAGGACATTACGTGCTATTTGCCTGTGAAACTCTTAATCAACAGGACTGTTGTATATAGTTGAGTCTCCAGTCTATTTATATGCAATCTGCCCAGTTTGCTGCTAACCCTGCTATTGGGCTCCATCCTGATAAAGAGGTCAGGATCATGACACTGTTATATCTTGCATGGAGACCATTTGAAAGTGCTATGCTAATAAATAAGAGAAAATATTTTTGGAAGTTTATAAACTTTTCCAATTCTACACCTTGGATCTGTCAAAAGCACATTTTTCTCTGTTTTGAGAGGCATTTCTTGGCTGGTTGTATAGCTTTTTGGCAAGTTTTGTTCATAGTCAGGTCTTGTGTTAATAAACCAAACTTTGAAACTTGTACAGAAAATAAATGCCATCTTCACAATGTTTATTTATGATTCCAATGAGGAGGTTTAACATGTAAATTATAGAATTAATTAGAAGCATCTGAAAATATGAACAATCTGTTATGTGTTATTTTCACATTGGCCAGGTATCTTTTGGTTCCACAAAGGTCTTTAACATTCCTTGCAGAACCTGTTTAAAAAAGCCTGGAATGCAATGTCTTGTTTTCATGTGCCTCCAACATGAAAGCAAAAGTCCCTCACATCACCTAAATATGTATTTCTGTAACGCTACATTTTTGTATTGATTCAGCAGCTTAACTTATTGATTTAAATAGCTATACAATCTATAAAAAAACATCTGAGCTGCTAGATGATGTTTTTTAGTTCAATATCAACTATTTTAGAATGTGGCCAATGAGGGATATATGAGTTTCAAAATGAGACTTTGTACAGCATATACAGCAGTCCTCACAAATATCCATAATCGAGCAAGATTGTCCTGATTTCTAGGGTGTTGGCTCTATCTACAACATTCCATGTCTCTGGCTAACCCTTCCCATGAAACATCCCTCACTGCCCAGGGCCCCACCCCTACTGAGGAGTCTCTGACCAGCAAACACCAGTGGTCCACTGGCCACAAGTTCCCCTCACCTTCCTGTCCTAAGAAAGCCTCCCAGAAATGTTGGGAGTTATGATACAGTGAGTGTTTCAAATAGCTGTTTAAAATAGACACTGACATGATTATTATTTTTGAGTTATTTCTATGGATATCGGTTTCATCTGGTGAATTATATAGAGTACATTGGAGAGAAAAAAGAGTAATATAAGCATTTCAAATACTCCTTGCACTTCTATAGCAAAGAAACATTGTTGTTGTGTTAGTTTACTATTTATTAAGTGCAGATGCCCCCTCTCATGCTCCCAGCTAAAGACACCAAGGGCACGACCTTAGGCTTTTCTTTAAACCTGCTAGGAAAAGAAAAACTAGCAATAAAATATTGTCTATTGGATTGAAGCTATTTATTAAATTTACAATTTTGAAGTTTTGTTTTTTTCAGAATTGTGAACAGTTTAGTGGTAAATTGTTGTAATGGTCTCCATTTCTCAAGAGTAATTTTATTAGTAGATAATTAAACTTATGAACAAAATCTTTACCTAAAACCTTGTTAAAGTAACAACTGTGTTTCCCTTGTGAAACCAGAAACTTCTGCTTCAATGTTCCCATGAGCCTAAGGATATCTTTATTCTCTGTGAAGATGCCATCTGACTACATTGAGCACTTCAGAACCTTCCAAAAGCAACAGACAGAAGACTTTATGTCCTTCAGAGATACCCAAGGATGAGGCTGTCTTAAGGTTCTAATGTATTTTGTGGCCATTTTAATGCTTTAGAGTATTAACTTAAAGTTACTTTTCTGACGGATTTGACAGCCTTGCCATCTTGGTTATCCAGATTAATAGAAGGCTTTGAGAAATGTGCAATAAAATGAGGTAAACATGCACTCCTGATCACTTTATATCTTCTCTGAAACCTGATCCAACCTCTCACCAGATGTCTACCACTGATATCCTTCCTGAACTTACACAGATTCACTTCAAGCCATGATTTCCTCTCACTTAATGAATGTGCACAGTATTTAAACCATGTTTTTTCTTTATTTCTTTTTTTTTTTTTAGAGAAAATAACTCATTGTGTAGTTCATTAACAAATCTAGACAGGCCAGAAGGCTTGTTTTTCCAACTGAAAACCTCTGGAATACAAAGGATTCTGGGTAGGATATGCAAATTAGGTTCACAATGACGCACCTTTTTACTTCAAGCCTGCTTTTAAGCAGATTCCCTTAACGCCAAAGCATCGCTGTTCACACAGCTTATAAGCTTAGCTAGGGTTAGTGCAGTGATTCATAACCATCCCAGGACAGACTGTTAAAATGGTGCGTCATTGTGAACCTAATTTGCATATCTTACCCAGAATCCTTTGCTGCATTAGAAACAATGTATTCCAAAGGTTTTCTGTGGGAAAAACAAGCCTTCTGGCCTGTCTAGATTTGTTAATGAACTACACAATGAGTTATTTTCTGTATATTTTGTGTGTAGTGGAGGATTTTAAACTCACCTTTTACCTCCCCCTAATTTTAAATGTTGTAGTATTTTTTTTTATTATAGTGTGCTTGGCAAACTTCAGTGGTCCTTCACTACTTATCCCAGTTGTCCCTGGTATAGGCATCTTAAACCTTATTTTTCTTCACATTCTCTTCTAAGGACTTGTCATCCGGGGTTTGCTTCTTTATTTGAATCTTGTTTGAAAATAGAATGGATTCAGACATAGGCTTGGGCATACAATGTTAAATACTAAGTATTACTGGTCAAGACAATAAAAAAAGTGTTTTCAATTTTGCAGGAGCAAAGTGATATGATGGAGAAAATTCATTTCCATCTAGTCTGAGCTGTGGGTGGAGGTCATTACTTAATGTTCTCACTACTTTTCAGACTTCTAGATGACACAAAGTCTTAAAGGGGTTAACTATGGATGCTTTTTTTACATCAATCTTTTAGCTCCCTGAACCTCTATCACCTCTACCACTTGCTGAATAAGTTTCATATTTTGGTCCACAGAGACATTATAGAAAAGATAGAGGGATGAGTCTAGATTAGCCAGATAAATTGTGCATACTGCTTAGGCCAAGGGTTGCACTGAAGAAATACTATAGAATGATAAAACATGTTACTTTGTTTATTCAATTAAAATAATAAATAAATACATAAATAAAAAAAATAAACAGTAATCATCAGATAAGATTTCTTGATGTCAATAAATCCAATACCAACATCAGACCTTTTTTTTCAAATGATGGTTCTCCTATTAAGTTTTTGTCTTATTTTAATGCAGTTTTGGCTTTATAAATAGAACATGCAGTGCACTATAAGTAAGTTCTCTGTCCCTTCTCCCTGTGTATTTTTGCTGTATTTTACTGTATTGTGTTTGCTCTGTTTTTGTTAACTCCTACCCCCTATCCAGCTAACCAGCCTGCCCACCTTTCCTGCTGTATTTAATGGTGCTCGCTGCACCACTTGAAGTAAGTTATCTGTCCCTTCTCCCTATGTATTTTTGCTGTATTGTGTTTGCTCTGTTTTTTTTAACACCTACCTGATATCCAGCTAACCAGCCCGCCCACCTTTCCTGCTGTATTTAATGGTGTCCGCGCCCGACCGGACCCAATGCCATGAACCTTGGCTCTAGAAACTGCCGCCACTACGACACCAGCACCCTCCATGCGCTCAACCCCGGCAGATCGTCCACACACCCTCCACGTACCTGAAACCGTGCATCCCCAACCAACACCTTCGGACCTTTAACCTGCCGCAACTGCTCTTTCCCCTCCTTCCGGACCACAACCCAACCAACTAACCCACCCAAAAACAGCAGCAATTACCTCAACTGTATCCTCCTCAATACCCGCTCCATCCAGAAGCACTCCCTCAAAATCTGGAACCTGCTAGACTCCACCTCCCCAGACGTCGCCTTCCTCACAGAGACCTGGCTGAACTCTGCATCAGCACTGGACATTACCACTGCAATACCTGATGGCTACAAGATCTGCCACAAAGACCGCAGCAACCGACCTGGATGAGGCATCGCCATCATCCACAAACACACCATCCAAGACACAACCATCTCCAATGACTACTCACCAGGCCTAGAACATCTACACTTCAAGATCCAGGTTAACCCCAACACCACCCTACTTGGCACCCTCATCTACAGACCTCCCGGACCATGTCCCATCTTCTGCGACTCCATCACCGACCACATCGCACCCCATGCCCTCGTCTCAACAGACTACATCCTCCTCAGTGACCTCAACTTCCATCTTGACAACCCCAATGATCACAACACCTCCACCCTCCTGGAAAACCTCGGAATCATTGGACTGAAGCAACTCATAAACCACTCAACCCACGCAGCCGGCCACACCCTCGACCAGATCTTCTCCTCAGGCAACCACATCTCAGTCAATCACCGAACTCCTCTGGACTGATCACCACTGCATACACTTCTCCTTCAACAAACCCACCACCCACCCCACAGTACCACCCACCCCGCAGAAACTGGAAAAACATCACGCAAGACCAACTACACCGCACCCTAAACAAATCCTCCACACCTACCTCCAAAGATGCCAACTCCTCCGCCCACAGCCTCCACCGCTGGATTAAAGACTGCTCCAACACCCTTGCCCCCCTCAAAAAACCATTGAGCCGCTAAACCATCAACAAAGTCAGCTGGTGCACCCCAGCCTTCCAGGACTCCAAACACCACTGCAGACAATTGGAAAGAACCTGGAGATCCAGCAAGACTCTTCTGGAAAAAGCTGCCTTTAAGGAAGCAATCACCACCCACCACCACCTCATAAAAAAAAAAACAGTCATCCAAGACAAAATCAACTCTAATGCACACAACAGCAAGGAGTTGTTCTCGGTCATCAAGGAATTATCTAAACCCAAAAGCGACACCACCAACATCCCACCCTCCCAGGACCTCTGCAATACCCTCGCTGCACACTTCCACCGCAAGATCCTGGACATCTATGACAGTTTCATGCCTCATAACTCAACCTCCACCACCCACACCCCTATATCCAATGATACCCCTCCCAAATTCTCCCCTCCACACCACACATGGACAATCTGGAGCCCCCTCACCACAGAGGACACCCTCAGAATCATGAAATCCATCCACTCCGGCTCACCCTTGGACCCATGCCCCATCACATATTCAACAAAGCAAGCAACACCATCGCCCCTGAACTCCACCACACCATCAACTGCTCCATCAAAACTGGTCTGGAAGCACGCAGAACTAAAACCCCTGCTGAAGAAACCCTCAGCAGACCCCAGAATAACTACCGCCCCATCTAACTACTCCGCTTCCCTGCCAAAGTCATAGAGAAGTCCATCAATTTGCAACTTATTGACCACATTGAGGCCAACCACAGCCTGGACCACTCCCAATCTGGTTTTAGAAGCAACCACAGCACCGAGACCGCCCTCCTTGCCACCACAGATGACATCTGTGCCATGCTCGACCGAGGAGAAACCGCCGCCCTCGTCTACCTAGACCTCTCAGCAGCCTTCGACACTGTTGACCACAACACCCTCCGCACCCGCCTACATGACGCCGGCATCCGCAGCAAAGTCCTGGAATGGATTACCTTCTTCCTCATGGGCAGGACCCAGAAAGTCAAACTCCCACCCTTCTCCTCCAAACCCACACCAGTCAACTGTGGTGTACCGCAAGGCTCTTCGCTGAGCTCACCCTCTTCAACATCTACATGGCCCCACTCGCCACCATTGTCCGATGCCCCGACCTCAACAGCATCTCCTATGCCGACGACACCCAGTTAATCATCTAACTCAGCCTAGATCCCACCACCACCAAAAAGAATGTCCATGAAGGCCTGACAGCAGTCGCCGTCTGGATGAATGACAACCGGCTCAAACTGAACACAGACAAAACCGAAGTCCTCCTCCTCGGACGAAATAAATCCGCATGGGATGACTCCTGGTGGCCCACAGCACTCAGTCACCCTCCAACACCAACCGACCACGCACGAAATCTAGGCTTCATCCTGGACTCCTTACTCTCCATGGACTGACAAATCAATGCCATCACCTCAACATGCTTCCACATTCTCCACCTGCTACAAAAAATCTTCAAGTGGATCCCTACCGAAACCAAGAAATCAGTACCCACGCCCTTGTCAGCAGCCAGTTGGACTACGGCAAGGCACTCTAGGCAGGCTCCACCATCAAACTCCAAAAGAGACTCCAACGTATATCCAGAACGCCTCAGCCAGACTCATCCTCAACATCCCTCTCTAATACCACATCACCGAACACGAAGGAACCTTCACTGGCTCCCCATCAACAAGAGAATCACCTTCAAGCTCCTTACCCACGCGTTCAAGGCCCTACACAACATTGGACCCGAATACATCAACCACCGCATACATTTATACACCCCCGCCAGACAACTCCGATCAGCCGACCAAGCACTTGCTGTTATCCCCCGCATCAGCAAATCCACAGAGGGCAGAAGATCCTTCTCCCACATGGTAGCAAAGACATGGAATACCATCCCGCTGCACCTCAGACAATCCACCTCCCTTACAAAGTTCAGGAAGGACCTCAAAACCTGGATCTTCGACTGAACGCCCATCCCCTCCCTCCCCCTATCCCTTTCCCTTAGTGCCTTGAGACCCTCACAGGCTTTTAGTTTGCACTCTATAAGTACCCAATAGATAGACAGATAGAGATAGACACTATACAGCTTGGTTAGACAGAGACTTAGATTAAAATTACTTGACCTATTTTGTGGTTGAATGAGCTGTAATATAAGTTGCATGGAATAATTATATAACATTCTACTTTTTTCATGCTGTTTCAAAGACATAGTCCCTAGCTCCAATCCATTATGAAATATGAAAAGCTTTAGAAATTAAAAATGGTTTTTATCTAGAACTGGGTAGATGCATGAACATTTTTAGTGGGAGAAATACTACACCTACACTAAAGCAATATATACATGGTCAACGCAAAAGTAACATGACAGCTAATTGATTCCATGATTTCCTAGTTTTTGAAGGCATTTTTACTGTGACATAAAACCCAATGTTTTTCTTTCATGGTTCAGGATGCATTGGAGCCCTTTGCAATTAAGTAGATGAAAACATGAAAAATCATATTAATGCAATATTCATATTTAATAAAGGTGTTAACTATCGGCTAGATTACGAGTTGTGCGTTAGAGGATGTGCCAGCTGAGAAAAATCTAACCCCGAGTCTAAACACCTCTAATCTTACACTTATTAACCCTAATCTGTCGCCCCCAACATCGCCGACACCTGCATTATATTTATTAACCCATAATCTGCCACTCCGGACACCGCCGCCACCTACATTATACTTATAAACCCCTAATCTGCTGCCCCCAACATCGCCGACACCTACATTATATTTATTAACCCCTAATCTGCCGCCCCCAATGTCGCTGCAACCTACCTACACTTATTAACCCCAATCTGCCGCCCCCAACTATAATAAACATATTAACCCCTAAACCGCCACACTCCCGCCTCGCAAACATTAGTTAAATGTTATTAAACCCTAATCTGCCGTCCCTAACATTGCCGCCACCTACCTACATTTAATAACCCCTAATCTATCGCCCCCAACGGCAGCACTTTAGTTATGAGTTTTATGTTACGCCGTTGTACCATAAAACTCTTAACTACTGACTTTTAAATGCGTTAGGACTCTTGATGGGGTAGAGTATACCGCTCACTTTTTGGCCTCCCAGGACAGACTCGTAATATCAGCGCTATGGAAGTCCCATAGAAAAAAGACTTTACAAAGTTTACGTAAGTCGGTTTGCGTTAAGGCCAAAGAAGTGTGCAGTGCCCCTAAACCTGCAAGACTCGTAATAGCAGCGGTAGGGAAAAAGCAGCGTTAGGACTTGTTAACCCTGCTTTTTCAGCGTAACGCACAACTCGTAATCTAGCCATATGTATTTACTGTTAATATTTCACTTTTTAATGTTCTGCGCATTGCAGAATATGTTCTATGTATTTATAAATATATATTCCAATATATATCTGTATGTATCTATACTTATATCTAATCATGTATATATGTATATATATATATATTTATATATATATATAGGTATAGATATATATTGTACCAAAATACCATCAGATATATATAGAAATATGTATTTATGAATAAATAGAGCATATTCTGCTTTGTGAAGAACATTGGAATGTGATCTATTAATATTTTCATGTTGGGTTAGCGCAATTGAATATGTGATCAGGTTTGCGCTCGAGTAAAGTTTTTTCCACTTTTTTGCTCCCTTGACTTCTATGGGGGAATACGTTATCATAGACGCAATATTCTGTTTGTTTTTTTACGTGCATCAGGAAAGTGCGCAACTGAAGACAGTTTACTTTCCACTTGTTATATGAGTGCTACCACTTTATCAGCTAGCAATATACTTATTTTGGCAAAAATTCTCTGTGTACATGTTATTTCTGTTTCAGTGGCATGTGCACATATACTACACATCAAGTGTACCTGTATATAAACACTACCCCTGCTTAGATAACCGGTGGTGGTTTGTATTATGTCAGCAATTATTTGATTTGCATTATACAACCCAACACGTGACTGGCACAGTATTTGAAGACAAGTGCACTGGGTATGATCAGCATATGTACATATGCTGCCGAAACTGTAATAACTTTTACCATCATAAAACCATCACCAGCTGGCTAAGCAGGTGCAGTGTTTAAATGCAGTGGCACTGGGCATGCACAGCATATACACGTATGCCAAAGAAACAGTAGTCACATTTACTGAAATGCCCTCATACACATTCCCATATTGACTTCCAGGTATCCTGTAAACCTAAAATATATTACAAAACATTTTACCAATGACAATAGAAATTAAATAACAAAAACACTGGAAAATAAACATAACAATTGAATGGTTACAATTCCCAAAAACTGAATAGCACCAAATATTTTACATATTTCTATGTAGTAATCCAGTTGTTTCTGCTGACAGACAAAATGATCAGTTTGTGTGGTCTCAGTAGTTTGGTAATGCTAAAGCTAACATTTTCCATGGGCACAGTTATTAAATTCCTACTCACATTTTATAACTGTGTTAAATTTACAGCTAGAGCACAAGGTTTTCAGATGATTTTTTTCCTTGTAAAAAAATTTGTAAATGTCTAGAACTATTACTCAATTACTATTTGATCCAGTATGTATGAAATCACGCCTTACTCTCAATGTATCATGAAATCAGTGATAAGTGTATTATTACACTGGCCATGTTTTATTATGTCACTGTGACTTCAGCTTTAGGGGCCTATTTAACAAAGGTCTGTTGGACCTGATCCGACAGTGCAGATCAGGTCCGACAGACCTCGCTGAATGCTGAGAGCAATACGCTCTCTGTATTCAGCATTGCACCAGCAGCTCTTGTGAGCTGCTGGTGCAACGCCGCCCCCTGCAGATTGGCCGCCAGCAGGGGGTATCAATCAACCCGATCGTACTTGATCGGGTTGAATTGCGGCGATGTCTGTCTGCCTGCTCAGAGCAGGCGGACAGGTTATGGAGCAGCGGTCTTTAAACTCGCCAGAAACACGGGGCTTCAAGCAAAACAAAACTTTCCAATTTATTTCTATTATAAAATGTATATTTTTATGTCATTGTATTCTTTGTTGAAGAGCATACTTAGGTTGGTTAGAGTGCTTGTGTCTAGAGTACTATGTGACAGCAAAAAAAACAAAAAAAACTATAATGTGAGATTCTGTGATATGGAGCTTATTATTAGGTTGCAAATGGTTAACTTACCGACACAAGTGGCTGGTTTTCCACTCCAAGATTTGTTATCCAAACAAGTTACAACTCTGTCTCCTTTCAGCTGGTAGCCCGGTGAGCAGAAATATTCACATCTAGAGTTAAAGTAGGCTCCATCTAAACACTTGAAACCTCCATAAATGGGCATTGTTAGACTGGAACATCGTTTTTCTGGAAAAGAAAATAATTTGTGTATTAGTTCACTAATATATCCAAACACTGATCATTCAAATTCAAAGCAGCATTCCAGCCATTTGAATTTAAAAGGGGACTTTATTTAAAATGCACATGGTCAAATAGCAAGTGCCTTGCACAGGCCCTTATGCTAATACTAGTTTTACTGGTTAATGAAAAAACATAAAAGTGCAAAACATTTAGCTACACTTTTTAGCAAGTGTAAATGTGTTAAGGCCATTATATGCCAATTGTTCAACTGAGATTTACGCATCTTACTGAGGGCCCAATTATTAAACACTTGCCTGCATAGAGAGATAGTATTAAATATTAATGTATGCATCTTCCCTTCACACCCATAAAACTAATTGATTAAATAAACAGCTCTCAAGCTACAATTTGCCTTTCTAAAATTGTTTGAGGGTCCTAATAATACTGATAAAACAGCTTTGATAAAATCCCTAGACCAGAGAATTTTAAAATACCAGGCCCTGAGAAAAGATAAAAATGTTGCTCCTAAACCTCAGTAAGAAAAGTGAGATTACCCCCAGCCTATCTCACCATCTTATAGATGGTAAACCAAAATTTGGTAAGGCCACGGAACAGGACAACCTAGAAAGCTATTCCAATCAGGTCCATTACTTTCATAATACATGTGGTTTCCCTTATGGAGGTCAATTTTACATATCAACTGGCCACCTGAGGTGGTCATGCTGTACATATGATGTAGGTGCTAAATCACTCACATGCTTTGGAGCCATGTCTTTTAATACATTAGCAAACTTTCATCAAGGAGAAATAAATTATACATGATTAAACAAGAGGGACATTAGTAAGAGGAAAATCAAGAGGGAGGTAATTTAGAAGAATAAAGAGGAATAATTAAGGGCTGGATTAAGGGATGGACTGAATAAAGAGAGTTAAATAAGAAGGGAGGTTAATTATGAAGGGGGTTTAATGGACAAAAATGAATTCAGATGAATAATTAATTATGGGAGGGGCGGTGATCAAGCAGGGAGTAAGTAAAGGGATTAATATATTGGAAGACTTGCAGTTAGTGTTTAATTATGCTGGTGGGAAGAAGTGCTGCCATCTAGTGCTCTTGCAAATGTATAACATTCTTCCAAAACGGCTCCCATATAGTGCTGCAGACACGTGCGTGCTCCTCTGCTTACCTCCCTTGAAGGGGACAGTAAATACCTGGTAATTACAAGACATTTATGTTGAATTGCTAATAGCATATCAACCAATTTAGCATCCTTTTTATTGCAATTATTTTTCAATAGCCAAATTTCATGGACCATGTGCCTTATTTGTTAGAGCCAATCTGGGATTTAATCTACAGACAACAAGGCTAGCCAGTCATAATTTTAGTACAAAATGAATTGTTTTCCAGTGGAAATCAGCTAAAGCCAATTAGGGGCCAATGTATAACAGGGTAAGCCTTGAGAAGTCACCAGGGTATATTTCAAGTTTTGAGAATTACTAGTTGCTCAATTTTCAGAGCCAAATTATCTGAAAAGGGGGCAAAATAATTAATGATAAACATTTTATATAAAAACATGTAAGTGTTAAGTCCACCATCAATTTTAGTGCAGACTCACTTAGAAATCGATTATCTGAGCGAATTAACATACCTGCAATATCCAACATGCATAATATAGCGTGTACTATACTACAGCAGTACAATAAATATTAATTGTAATACCAGCACCAAAAGGAGGGTGTGGTATGGATTTTGCTCGAGCAATGTTTATACTTCATAGCACTTGCCTTTTTTCGCTTGACTTGTAATGTGACTCATATTGTTTAACCAACTATTTTCTGTAGAGTAAGAATAAACCGTAGTTATCAATGTTATTCAGAGATTAATACTCACGCTTGCATGCGTATTTACCAGACCATCTCTTGTCTGCCTGGCAAATAATCTCAGACGCTCCGTGGAGCTCATAGCCTTTCTGGCAATGGATACTGCACCTTGTTCCTCTCACATTCTTGTAATAAGATCCATATGGGCTGCTGCAGGTGGCATGGCCATTTTTAACCTTGATTGGAGAACACCATGGAGTAGCTAATGAAGAATATTAATAATAAAAGACTTAACAATCACTAGACGGTTTCAGAATAAAACAGAGCAATTACTGCAGCTGTGAAAATATATGTAAAAAAGTGTAGATATAACCATTTTACAAACAGTAGAATCTGGAAGAAAATTAATTCAATAATGAAAAAATATATATATTTTAAATTTGGCTTTTTTACCATTTGTGATTAATAAATTTATGACCCCAAAAAATCTCCTGATTTTAATATTAAGTGACTGAAAGGAAAAATGTTCTTTTAGTTAATGGCCCATTTTGTGCTTTGTCTTGCTACATCAAGATAGTTTTCTTACTTTATTTAAGTAAGTGAAAGTAATTCAGATAGAATTTGCAATTTTAAAGAACTTTTCGATTTACGTCTATTATCAAATTTGTTTTGTTCTGTTAAAATCCTTTGTTGAAGAGTAAAGCTAAGATAAAAGTGTAACCTTAGCGCTGGAAAAACAACTCAAAGCTGCAGTGTAATATTAAGGATTCCCTTGTTCCTTACTGACAAATGCTAAAAACGAATTAATTACACTGATTGCAGAGAACTGCAACCAGGTAATTGACCACTGCTGCGCTATCTCAACGGATAGCTAAATGAGTGCAGCAACCAAAACTGAAGGGTTATCTCTAAAAATATTTTTAATGGATTAAAATGATCCCTATAGATAAAAGTCACACATAAAAATGTAATACATAAACATATACAGTAAACAAATAAAATAGATCACAATAAAACAACAAATAGATTTAAATGGAGAACAAATGCACAGTCTCTTTGATAGAAATCGTCCGTTGGTCTTTTTGGGCTTCCGTAGCCTGAAGTCTCTGTTTTGGCGTAAAGGAGCGCCTTGCAGTTTTGAAGTTCCGTCTGGTGGGCTGAGCATTCTGGAGGCTGGATAATACAGCGGAGACATAACGGACCTCTGTTTGCTGCAAAACCCCTGGGACACGCTGTGAAAATACAAGCGGCTTGCCCTTGAGAGGAGCCCCCTGTGACAGTTCATCAACATCTGGTGTAAGTAAAAGTGTGCACCTTATGTTTTTTGTATCTTCAAATTGTTTAAAGGATTTTGTATATCCTTCTTCTCGCCCTATCACTTAGCTTTTTTGCTGGCTATTAACCCATCAGGAGCTTGCTTGACGCCCTTTCTGCTTTTTAACATATCAACTGGCATACAAAAAGACTTTTAACCAACGGACGATTTCTATCAAAGAGACTGTGCATTTGTTCTCCATTTAAATCTATTTGTTGTTTTATTGTGATCTATTTTATTTGTTTACTGTATATGTTTATGTATTACATTTTTATGTGTGACTTTTATCTATAGGGATCATTTTAATCCATTAAACATATTTTTAGAGATAACCCCTTCAGTTTTGGTTGCTGCACTCATTTAGCTATCTGTTGAGATAGCGCAGCAGTGGTCAATTACCTGGTTGCAGTTCTCTGCAATCAGTGTAATTAATTCGTTTTTAGCTTTTGAAGAGTAAAGCTAGTTAGGCTGATAAAAGCTTAGGAGCGTGCACAAGCTTTGGTACTCTATGCAGCAGTGTTTGCACCAATTTATAACACTGCTATAAACAATATTCTAAACACTGCTGCCATAGACTACTATAGACACGTGCATGCTTCTGAGTTCCTATGAACCTACCTAGATTTACTTTTAACAAAGGATACCAAGACAACAAGGAAAATTTGATAGCAGAAGTAAAATAGAATGTTGCTTAAAATTGCAAGATCTGTCTAAATAATTCAAGTCTAATTTTGACTTTACTTTAGACAGACCATTCCATTTTAAGCATCATTCTATTTCACCAGGCATAATAGTGCAGCATCCCAAGGAGACGTCTTCAATCACTTAAAGGGACAGTCAACACAAAAATTGTTATTGTTTAAAAAGATAGATAACGCCTTTACTACCCATTCCCCAGCTTTGCACAACCAACATTGTTATATTAATAAACTTTATAACATTTTAACCTCTAAATTTCTGCCTGTTTCTAGGCAACTAAAGACAGCCTCTTATCGCATTCTTTTTTATTAGCTTTTCACAACAGGAGACTGCTAATTCATGTGGGCCATATAGATAATATTGTGCTCACGCCAGAGGAGTTATTTAAAATTTAGCACAAGACAGTACAAAATGCAAGTCAATAGATAATAAATAAAAAGTTATGTGATCAGGAGGCAGTCTGCAGAGGCTTAGATACAAGGTAATCACAGAGGTAAAAAGTATAATAATATAACTGCGTTGGTTGTGCCAATCTAGGGAATGGGTAATAAAGGGATTATCTATCTTTTAAAACAATAACAATTCTGGAGAAGACTGTACCTTTAACATCAGTCTACTCTCAGCATTAGAAAGAAGTCACAGATAACAACTGCCACTTACCTTCTACACCAGATGGGGTTTGCCTATCCTATCCTATAGCTTTGTTACCCCCGGGGTGCAGGGTGGGCCACAGTCTAAAACCACTACCCTATATCTGTCCTCTTAAACTAGGGAAATTACCTGCAGCCTTAACAAACGACCCCTCTAACACTGGGGATAAGGTCTACACTGTTTGCCAATATTCCTCTACAGGATTACAGAATATTCCTCTGTAAACTTAAAAATTTCTATGAGACAACCTCCTCTGCACCACCTTTAAAGATGCAAGATTCGCCATTCTCAGCAAACAAATGAAGTATCCAAGGGTAAGGGTCTATGAGTACGGCGAACATGGACTGCGAAAATGCAGAAGACATTATTATTGGTATTATTTAATATACATTAGATTTTTTAATCTTGCTTCAATAAAGTTTGGAAACTTTTTTTTAAGCACTTTGGATACTTCATTTGTTTGTTACCTAGGTTTATTCTTCTATGATAGATATCAAGAAATGATGCAAATCTGATAATACAGTCATTTAAAAAAAAAACTCAAAATCTTTTGTGTGGTTTTCAAAGATATATGTGTAGTTTGTATTGTATTGTAGCTGGCAAGGGATATGAACAGAATCAGAAACAAAATCTGTCCACTGAATAAAATTAGGAATCTTGTATACAATTACTGTATTTGTTCTAACTTTCCCAAGGGATACATGAATACATACTTGTATATTCTCTGCTTACATTAACATTATTATAGCACAGCAAGTCTGTACTGGCTGTATTTGTTAGCCAAGAATATGCCATCTGTTAATATTTTTCTCCTATATATATATATATATATTTATAATTTTATAAAAAGGATTTAGCAAAAATTAAATTAAAATCAGCTACACATCTTTTGATCATTAGAGGATATACCAGTGATCAAAGAACTGTTTATCTTTTGTCAGAATGTTCTCCAAATTAGTTCTAGCATCAACATGCACTTAAATAAATCAACTGAAAAGAAATATTTCTGGCAACAAAACTTTGAACTGCAACTGAATTGATGTTTGAGGAGGGAGATAACTGTAGTTAAAGGGACATGAAAGTCAAAATTACATTTTCATGAATCAGATTTAAAGGGATATGAAACCCAATTTTTTTTCTTTCATGATTTAGAAAGAGCATGCACTTTTAAACAACTTTCTAATTTACTTCTATTATCTAATTTGCTTCATTCTCTTGATATTCTTTGCTGAAAAGCATATCTAGATATGCTCAGTAGCTGCTGATTTGTAGATGCACATAGATGCCTTGTGTGATTGGCTCACCCATGTGCATTGCTATTTCTTCAACAAAGGATATCTAAAGAATGAAGCAAATTAGATAATAGAAGTAAATTGGAATGTTATTAAAAATTGTATTCTCTTCCTGAATCATGAAAGAAAATGTTTGGGTTTAGTATCCATCTAAATAATGGAATGTTGCTTTAAATATTCCTATGGACTTACATTGACTTTAAAGGGACATGAAACCCAAATTTTTTCTTTCATGATTCAGATAGAGAATACAATTTCAGTTTCCCGTTTACTTCTATTATCAAATTTGCTTTGTTCTCATGTTAGTCCTTGTTTAAGAGATATCTATATAGGTAGTGTACACATGTTTGGAGCACTACACTACAGGGAATAGTGCTGCTATCTAGTGCTCATGCGAATGTATAACATTGTTACAAAAGTGCTGCCATATAATGCAGTCATGTGCACGATCCTAAATGTACCTTTTTGCTTTTCAACAAAGGATAACAAGAAAACAAAGAAAATTTGATAGAAGTAAATTGAAAAGTTGTCTAAAATTGTTCTATGGGATTCATGAAAGAAAAATGTTGTGTTTTATGTCCCTTTAAGCGAATTAACATGTCAGTGACAAAATTTGATTATGTGAATTTTAAATTCTATATTAGAAAGTCATATGCCACATTTAGGGCCAGATTACAAGTGGCGTTAAAGAATTTTTGCACAGGCACAAACACGCACCACTCAAAGTAAACTTTTAACGTGGGCGGGTTAGCACTCATGGGCGGGTTAGCACTCGAATTATTGCATGTGAGTGAAACCCAAAGCGTGCTAACTTTAGGACTTTGTGGATATTGTGACCACATTAAATTATTTTCCCCACAGACTTTAATGGAGCGCACAAAACCTAACATATCGCTTGCACGCTAACCAGACACCGCATAAGACCTAAAGTGCTAAACCCGAAAGTAGTTATGAATATTTTACATTTCAATGAGACTTCACATAGAAGAAAATGTTCTTTTTATTTTTAAATATATATTTCTATAGATATAAATCTTTTTTTTTAATTCTAAAATATATATATATCTATATGTATAGATATATAAAGATATATTTAGAAATATATAGTGAAGAACATTGGAATGTAAGATATTTCCACTAAATACTGTCACGCTCAGCAAAGTGGGTTCAAGGGTTCGGAGCTCATGTGTATAGGTATCAGACTTAGTCCAATCTTTAGCACTATAAGGGGCTAGTGGAATGGGCTTCTTTGAGGAATTACCCACTTTAGGCATGGTAGCAAAGAGACAGACAAGGTAGGTTTATTGTGCAGGAAATTCGGTTTCTGGAAAATGTTGGATTCTGGAAAAAGGATAGGCTGCAGTAATGCCCACACCGGAGGGGAAATCAAAAGTAGTGAGCAGTCTAGGGCCAAGGACAGGAGAGCCCACTCTAAGGCCAAGACTGGAGTGCCCACTTGAGGGCCGAAGACAAAAGTTCCTACTCAAGGGCCAAGGACTAGAACTGGATTTTCCACTTGAGGGCCAAGGACTGAAGTAGACACCCTCTGCTGGGCTTGGGTACTGGAGCAGAATACCAGTGCTTGGCAGATGCCCTATGCATGGCTTGGGTAATGGAGCAGAGCACTGCTAAGAAAATTAGTGATACTGAATACACTGGTAGCTGTGATAGGCTGGTAATAAGAGAATATGCTGAAGACAAACCAAGGGTCAGAGAGCAGTCACCAAACACAGGGAGAATCTGGAAAAATAGTCAGAAAACAAGCCAAGTTCAGTATACCAGGGAAGACGTCTGATCCTTTGTCTAACACAGGGGAGATCCAATAGAAAGGTTAGGAGACAAGCAGGGTACAAGAGCCAGAAGATTCACCAGAACAACTTGAATTTTTATAGCAGTGCTGATTGTGTAACTACATGCAGCTGAAAAGCAGGTGGAGCAAGAAAGCTAGCCAGTGCAAGTAGTAGGTCTCCAAGAACAACAGCAGAATACAAAGCCCTCTGGTAGAACATGGATAAAGTAAAAGGCTGTGAATCTGAAATCCCAGGTTCAATCCCTGGCACGGCTATGACAGGACGCCATCTGGGTGGCCTTAGCTTCAAAGAGTCTTTAGATACACTCTCCAGACCAGCGTACCATCCAAAGCATAGACCCAGTCTGTGGGAAAAGGCTCAGACACAGACTTATCTTGGACAGATTTTTTACTTAGGGCTGCAGTAGTGCAATCTTGTTAGTGCTGCAGAATCTGTTGGCACTCTACAAATAACCGATAATAATAATAATAATAATCTTGTGACTTTGCCTTAGACGTAGGCTTAAAGGGGCTAAAGCGGTAGGATAGATAGTTAGAAACTGAATGACCCCTCTTCCAGACAGCATTCTGAGTCCCTAAAAATAGTGATGAGCCCATCCGTATTCTCTTTCTCAGTGCAGAGCATTATGTAGGAAGTGAAGATTTCAATGAAACTGGCAGAAGAGCTGTGACAGGTTCCTTAGCAGACTCAGCATTAGCAACATGATCTGGTGAGACAGTCATAGGCATAGAACCCTTTGGAGGTCTCACAGGACAGAAGAAGATGACATGACCAGTGCCCCCACAGTAAAAGCAAAGCCCTTGAGTTCTCCTTCTAATCTTCTCTGTAGCAGAAAGAGACACTTTGGTTAACTTGATATTTCCATCTGCAAATTATTTTGAAGTAGTCCCATTACATGAAGCAGAGGCAGTCCTGAGTGATGCAGAGGATCCAAAAAAAGGGAGACTTATCAAGAATAGAATTGCAAAAAAGTTTTTGCAAAAAGTCTCTTTGATTATCAATAAATGCCTGAAACCAGTTGATAAAGGCTGTGTTACAGATTATATTGTCTTAGGCAGGTTCTGAAATATTTGAAAAGAATTGTTAAAATTGTTGTGCCATCATGGTAACTTGCTCCAAAAGTGAACACAGGAATTTCCCCACCTCAGTAATCTCCGTTCTTTGGCCATGACATTCTGGTTCAGAGGTTTGGAGCTCATATGTAGAGGTGTCAGACTTAGTCCAATGTTATGCACTAATAGGGGCTAGCGGAAAGGGCTTAGTTAGATTTTTGTACATAAAAAAAGAGTTGGATTCTGGAAACAGGATATGTTGCAGTAAAGTCCACAATGGAGTCAAAGTCAGAAGTAATGCCCGCTCTAGAGCTAGGAAGTGGATTGCCCATTCTAGGGCAGAGGACATGAGTGCCCACTTGAGGGACAAAGACAGGAGTGCCCACTGTAAGGCCAACATTGGAGTGCCCACACGAAGGCTGAGGACTGGAATGCCCACTTTGATGGCCGAGGACTGAAGCAGGATACTGATGCTTGGCAGAGACCCTCTGCAGGGCTTGGGTACTGGAGCAGAATACTAGTACTTGGTAAATGCCCTCTGCTGGGCTTGGGTACTGGAGCAGGATACTGGGGCATGGCAGATGCCCTCTGCAGGGCTTTAGTACTGGAGCAGGGCACCGCTGAGAAAAGTAGTGATACTAGATACACAGGTACCTGTGACAAGCAAGAGAATAGGCTCAAGACGAACCAAGGGTCAGATACCAGAGAGCAGCCAGATAAGTCACCAAACACAGAGAGAATCAAGAAGAGTAGTCAGAAAACAAGCCAATTTCAGCATAACAGAGAAGCTGTCTGATCCTTCATCTAACACAGGGGGATCCAATAGAAAGGTCAGAAGGAAAACCGGGTACAGGAGCCAGAAATCCACCAGAACAACTTGAATATAGGCACAGGTCAGAGGCACAAACAGAGTGAATTAACCACAATTTCAGGGCATGGAGTGGCCTGTGAGGCATTGCTGATTGCGTATTTACATGCAGATAGCAAGCAGATGGAGCCAGAGAGCTAGCCTGAATACAGAATACAAGAGCCCTCTGGTGGCAAAGGCGATAGAGTAAAAGGCTGCAAACCTTGAGTCCCAGATTCAATCCCGTGCACAACCATCACAAATACATATTAAAAGACATTATTAAATATTACCCCTTAAACTTTACACTAGGGGGCCTATTTAACAAAGGACTGTCGGACCTGATCCGACAGTGTGGATCAGGTCCGACAGACCTCGCTGAATGCGGAGAGCAATACGCTCTCCATATTCAGCAATGCACCAGCAGCTCTTGTGAGCTGCTGGTGCAACGCCGCCCCCTGCAGATTCGCGGCCAATCGGCCACCAGCAGGGAGTGTCAATCAACCCGATCGTACTCGATCGGGTTGAATTGCGACGATGTCTGTCCGCCTAATCATAGCAGGCGGACAGGTTATGGAGCAGCGGTCTTTAGACTAACGTGTTTCTGGCGAGCCCCTAGGTCTTCAGTCGCAATAACCCGACAAATGCAAATTGCACCCATTTACTTTCAACTTGTAATATACGCGCAAGTTAGCACTGTAGTGATATTGCTTATCACGACACGCGTTAACTTTATTGTGCCACTTTTAATCTTTTCCTCAATGTTTTCATATGCTTATGCTGAAGTTGATGCCAAGTAGCTTTCAAATATATCAAAATATTAAAATGATGTATTATATATAAATAAGTTTGTAAAAACAAATGTCAATTATTTGACATTTAAAAAAAAATCAGGCAAGCTTCTATTATTTTTAATGAATGTGCCAAAGCATTTGTCCATTCATAGCAGGTAGATTCAAGACACTTTTACTTGGCCATAGCATAATGTGCACAAAAGTTGATATATTAATTTATTAAAACATATGTTAAATTGTAATTTATTTTTTCAGTTTGACACTTCTTGGACACCCTAGCACCAGTCCTTGGAAATGCAAATGTATTGGGCTTTATTAAAGAACCAGTAAATATAGTAGATTTGCATAATCAAGAAATGCATGATAAAAAGACAATTCACTTAGCCTGATCTTCAAATGAGTAGTGATTTGTTTTTCTGCAAATTTCAATGTTATGTCTATTTCCACTCCTCCTGCATCATTTGACAGCCATCAGCCAATCACAAATGCATATACAAATATATGCTATGAATTCTTGCACATGCTCAGTAGGAGCTGGTGACTCAAAAAGTGGAAATATAAAAAGACTGTGTACACAAGTTTATGAAATCAAACGATTGCATAGATATTATATTCCAAAATGCAATTTTTCCAGACCAGAGCGGGAGCAAGCTACATTCAGTTTAATGGCGTGATCGGGCCGGCTATGACTAGAAAGCATGGCCCGCGATGCACTTATGCAAATTAGGACCCGCTCAGTAGAACCATGAGCGGCAGTCAGGAAAATTGCATTTTGGAATATAATATCTTTGCAATCGTTTGATTTATAAACTTGGTGCTAAGCTAATGTTATATAATTCTGCACTATGTGCAGAATTATATAACATTATTTTGTAGGTTTACTCGCCCTTAAAAGGAAGTAAATTTTAAAGTTGTTTAAATTGCATGCTCTACCTTAATCATGAAAGTTTAATTTTTACTTGAGTGTCCCTTTAAGTATATACACTGATTGGCTAAAATGAAAGTCTGTCAAAATAACTGAAATAAGGTGGGCAGTTTGCAGAGGCTTAGCTACTAGGTAATCGCAGAGGTAAAAACTATATTAATATAACTGAGTTGGTTATGTAAAACTGGGGAATGGGTAATAAAGGGATTATCTATCTTTTTAAACAATACAAATTCTGGAGAAGACTGCCCCTTTAAATGCATTGGTTCTGTTTGCGTAAATAAAATATACCATAGCATTGCAGTAACTTAGAAATATAAAACAGCTGTAGCTTTTTCTTTTAAGTGATCCATGACTTATGTTGCTGAGGAACAAAAGGCATATAATAAATAAATGGATAGCAGGCTATGTTGTATTTCCTGACCATAACGCAGTGGTTACAAACTTGTATTCATCAGTCTGTTTATTGATATGGATAGGTTGGGCTGTTGGGCATATATGCTCAGTGGAATTTTATTAGATGTTTAATTGGGACAATTGAAAGTTTAGAACGTAGTAAAATAATGATTGCGCCTGAAAAATAAATTAATTTAATGATTCATGTGAAAACTAGCAAGATTCTACCTTTTAACCCCTTAATGACCACAATGTACCCTGTATGTCAATGGTCGTTAAAGGTTTTTTCAGGACATAATAGCACAAGTCTAGCAAGAAGACGCTATTAATACCCTCCCTCCAGCAGGCTTTGTGGAATAGAGCAGTCTCAACGCTGGTGGCAAGACCGCGCTATAAAACAATCAAGTCACAAAAAAAGGCCAGTGACATACAGGGTACGTCGCTGGTCCTTAAGGGGTTAATAGATACCAGGTGAGGATTTTAGGAGTGTTTTTGCTTCTAAAGAACGCAACAGCAATTTTAAAAAAAATTTGGCCCAAGGTAACGTACATAAAATGCTAACAAGAGCTTATTTCAGGCTATAACTGCCCCCAAAATTATTATATAGAGTTATGTTAATTATATGAATTTATGACTTCTAATTATCTCTCTGGTTATATTGTCAGACCCAAAAAAAGACACGTTTGAGTTAAAGTGTTGAGTCTACAAATGCAGAACAAAGTGTTAATTGCCATAAACTGTCCAATATCAAACAGCAAATCCTCTCTTTCTTTTACTGCTTGAAGGAAGATAAGTATTGTGTTTCACTCTCTACTAATAAACATATATTTTGGATTATTTTATTTAATTTCATTTTTTGTTGGTTCTATTTTATGTAATACTTAATTGTTGATTAGTTTTCCATTTATCTTTTATTTCCTACTTCCGTTTTTTCTTATACCTGTTTTCATTTCTGTGTTTTACCCCTTTTTCCTTTATTTTGGTTTTATTTACCATCTGGTTTTACTGTTTTGCAATTTATCTGGTTTCTTCGTTAGTTACCCCTTTTTTATGTGCTCCAGTTTGTCCTTCAGCTCTATCGACATCCATTTTCAGCCTGTGTCAGGTGCGTGCGCATGCGCAGTAGATTCCATTTCTAACTGCGTAGTTAGATCCGCCTCCGTCATTTCTGTCCTCTTTTACCTCACAACAGCTTGTTATTTCAACTTTGCAGCTGCAATTTTGTTTCAAAAGTGTCTCAAAGTATTTATTTTCAATCCTGGTTTTAAAAAAAATGATCTTATAGTTTTTGTCTCCATCTAGTGACCAGTTTTATTAGCATTTATTTTCTAAAAAATTTATAATTTATTTATTTAATTGTATTTTTCTCTTGGTGTCCAATTATTAGTTAATTAATTTTATTTCTTTGGGGTAAATCCTTGTTATTAATTTTTAGTTTTATTCAATAACTTCAATAAGTGAGTAAAAAGTTGGTTAAAAAATCTCGCCAATTTGCTTCTGGCTCTTTTGTTCCTTGCAGGAAAGGAAGGAAAACACCTGCTAAATTCTCTACTCCCAAGAGGTCACTGATGGGAGATGCTTTGGCCGATAAAAATGCCTTAGACATTTATTCTTCTACTGAGTATAATTCTGATTCTTCATTGGATTCAGATCATTCTAATGATTATATTACTCAACCTTCTTCTGAGGATTCTTCTGCCTCACCAAAGGTTAACAGTTAATAACAGATTTAAAAAAAAAAAAAAAAAAAAGACTAAACACCTTGATTCTAAAGAAGGAAAATTTTATGATATGTTTAGGTAATCCCAAATTTGATGCTGATGAGTTACATCATCCAAGATCAGCTGAGTGGTGTCCATCTTCAGATAATGCAGAGTTCATTGATTTTCAGTTATGTAAAAACCCTTAAAAAGAGATTCTCGTATCAAAATGAGGGCAGAATGCCCCAGAGCTATTCTCCCTAATAATGATTAGTGATGTTGCGAATAGTTCGCCGGCGAATAGTTCCCGGTAAATATAGCTTGTTCGCATTCGCCACGGCGGGCGAACATATGCGATGTTCGGTCCGCCTCCTATTCATCATCATTGAGTAAACTTTGACCCTGTATCTCACAGTCTGCAGACATATTTCAGCCAATCAGCAGCAGACACTCCCTCCCAGCTCCTCCCAGCTCCTGGGCAGCAGCCATTTTAGATTCATTCTGATCCTGCATTCTTAGTGAGAGGAGGGATAGTGTAGCTGCTTCTGATTTTATAGGGAAATTCATAGCTAGGCTAGTGTATTCAGTGTCCACTACAGTCCTGAAGGACCCATCTGATCTCTGCTGTAAGGACAGCACCCCAAAAAGCCCTTTTTAGGGCTAGAACATCTTTTTTTTGCCTGTGTAATTTTGACTGTGAAACATCAGTCTGCTAGTGTAATCTAATTGCAGTTGCCTGCCTGCCAGCGTGTGTGCCAGGCCCACTTGCTAAGTGCCACCACTCATATCTGTTGTAATAGTAGTGTAAATTTAAAAAAAAATAACTTTTTTGACTGTGAAACATCAGTCTGCTAGTGTAATCTAATTGCAGTTGCCTGCCTGCCAGCGTGTGTGCCAGGCCCATTTGCCAACTAGTGCCACCACTCAGAGTCATTTGTTGTAAAACTAGTGTAAATATTTTAAAAAAAACTTTTTTGACTGTGAAACATCAGTCTGCTAGTGTAATCTAATTGCAGTTGCCTGCCTGCCTGCCAGCGTGTGTGCCAGGCCCACTTGCCAACTAGTGCCACCAATCATATTTGTTATAACAGCAGTGTAAATATTTTAAAAAAAAATTTTTGACTGTGAAACATCAGTCTGCTAGTGTAATCTAATTGCAGTTGCCTGCCTGCCAGTGTGTGTGCCAGGCCCACTTGCCAAGTTAGTGCCACCACTCATATTTGTTGTAACAGTAGTGTAAATATTTAAAATAAAAACTTTTTTGACTGTGAAACATCAGTCTGCTAGTGTAATCTAATTGCAGTTGCCTGCCTGCCAGTGTGTGTGCCAGGCCCACTTGCCAAGTTAGTGCCACCACTCATATTTGTTGTAACAGTAGTGTAAATATTTTTAAAAAAAACTTTTTTGACTGTGAAACATCAGTCTGCTAGTGTAATCTAATTGCAGTTGCCTGCCTGCCAGCGTGTGTGCCAGGCCCACTTGCCAACTAGTGCCACCAATCATATTTGTTATAACAGTATTGTAAATATTTAAAACAAAAACTTTTTTGACTGTGAAACATCAGTCTGCTAGTGTAATCTAATTGCAGTTGCCTGCCTGCCAGCGTGTGTGCCAGGCCCACTTGCCAACTAGTGCCACCAATCATATTTGTTATAACAGTATTGTAAATATTTAAAACAAAAACTTTTTTGACTGTGAAACATCAGTCTGCTAGTGTAATCTAATTGCAGTTGCCTGCCAGCGTGTGTGCCAGGCCCACTTGCCAACTAGTGCCACTAATCATATTTGTTATAACAGTAGTGTAAGTATTTAAAAAAAAAATTTGACTGTGAAACATCAGTCTGCTAGTGTAATCTAATTGCAGTTGCCTGCCTGCCAGCGTGTGTGCCAGGCCCACTTGCCAACTAGTGTCACCAATCATATTTGTTATAACAGTAGTGTAAGTATTTAAAAAAAAAATTTTGACTGTGAAACATCAGTCTGCTAGTGTAATCTAATTGCAGTTGCCTGTCTGCCAGCGTGTGTGCCGGCCCACTTGCCCACAGTGCCACCACTCATATCTGTTGTAACATAAACACATATAAATGTGTTAGTTATGCAAAACTGGGAAATGGGTAATAAAGGGATTATCTATCTTTTAAAACAATAAAAATTCTGGTCTAGACTGTACCTCTAAACGTGGAGTTTGTTCTGTCACTGTGAAGTGGGCGTAACCCTTACACTACCTGATCGATACAACATCATACCTGATGTTTTAAAGCACGTTATTCCAAACAATTTAGGAATGTTAGGTGATTTATGCCCTTTATGGCTTAAAACCAGACTCTGCATCAACTATTTAATTTTCCATGGGAGTTTTGCCATGGATCCCCCTCCGGCATGCCACAGTCCAGGTGTTAGTCCCCTTGAAACAACGTTTCCATCACTATTGTGGCCAGAAAGAGTCCCTGTTGGTTTTAAAGATCGCCTGCCTATTGAAGTCAATGGCGGTTCGCCCGGTTCGCAAACAGTTGCGGAAGTTCGAGTCCGCCGCTCACGAACCCAAATTTTTAGGTTCGCGACATCACTAATAATGATGGTTGTACCCCGGAAGTTGACCCAAAGATTTTAAAATGTATAGGTTCTCCAGGTTTTAAGCTTAAAAAAGGGATGGATAGGGCATGGAAAATATGCCAGGATAAAATAGATACAATAGGTCCTTTATCCAAACTTTTTGACTTATCAGAACAAGCAGTTTATGATAATTCATTGTTAGATCCAGTCATTGTTAGAGAATGGCTCCAAAGAATGCTTAGTTTTTTAGGTAATGCCAATTCGGCTATATATACTGAGCGTAGAAGAAATTTTCTCAGAAGGATTGACCCTAGAGTTTGTGACTTTGCAGTTAACGAGATTTATTCTGACACCAATAGAATACTGTTTGGAAAATAATAAAATAATTATATCAATACTTTTTCTAATCTGAACAAAGTTAGAACATCCATGAAGAAAATCTTTTATCAAGATCATTTTTCTGATCAGGCCAGGAAAGGAAGAGGCCATTTTCCCGGCCGTGCATCATAACCCAATCGGTCTCATTACGCAAATCAATTCGCAAATCAACAACACCAATTTCAACAAAGACAATTCCAGAATACAACAACCTCTGGTTTCTTCTCTTCCAGAGGGAGACCATGGAATCCCAGATTTCAACGCTCAAGGCAAAGATCTTGTGCCCCTCAAGGTAAATCTTTTTCTTTCCTTTCATGTTTCTTCCCAAAACATTATAGGAGGCAGAATTGCTCTTTTTGCTCACAATTGGAACCTTATAACAACAGATTAATGGGTTTTTCAAACTGTTTCATGTCTTTTTATAGATTTTATTTCTCCTCCTATCCAAAATTCTCTTCCTCTTCCAATAAAATTTTCAGTTTCAGATAGAATTCTGGTTCAAAACGAAATATCAAGCCTTTTATCAAAACAAGCCATAGAATCTGTTATAAATCCACAAAATTGTTTTCTAAGCAATCTTTTTCTCGTAAAAAAGAAAAATGGCCAATTTCGGACAGTTATAAATTTAAGATCCTTAAACGCCTTCGTTGTCTATCAACATTTCAAAATGGAGGGTATTCATCTCAGAGATTGCCTTCTAGACATCGATTTTATAGTCAGATTAGATCTGACAGATGCATACCTTACAGTTCCTGTAGCTCAGGAACACAGGACATTTCTCACCTTTATTTGGGAAGGCAAATTATGGAGTTTTACCTGTATGCCTTTCGGTCTTTCCTCTGCACCTTGGATTTTCACCAAATTAATTAAACCTATAATTACTTGGCTTCGATTACGAGGTGTTCGTCTTATTTATTTAGACAATATTTTGATTATGAATCAGAGTTCTGTTATTTTAAAATCTCAGCTCCAGCTTACTATTTACATTCTGGAGAATTTAGGTTTCTTAGTCAACAAAGAGAAATCTGTTCTTTCCCCTACCAAATCTTTAACCTTTTTGGGTTTTCAAATAGACACATTGAATTCTACACTCAGTTTACCCAGAGAGAAAATTGTAAATATCAAGAAAGAAATCTCAAAAACTCTTTCTTTATCCTTGGTTCCCATCAGGACTATAGCCAGAATAGTTGGGTTACTCTCATCCTCTATGCAGGCTATTTTTCCTGCTCATCTTCATTACAGGGAACTTCAAGGTTTTACATTTTTTCATTTTCAGAAGGGTTTTTCATATTCCCATCTGATTCCTTTATCTTTAGAAGCCAAAGAAGAACTTTCTTGGTGGCTCTCCCATATAGAAGCTTGGAACGGGAGAGCCATTTTTGGGAACGCTCCGGATTTAATTATAGAATCCAATGCCAGTCATTCAGGGAAATGGGAAATGGGTAATAAAGGGATTATCTATCTTTTAAAACAATAAAAATTCTGGTCTAGACTGTACCTCTAAACGTGGAGTTTGTTCTGTCACTGTGAAGTGGGCGTAACCCTTACACTACCTGATCGATACAACATCATACCTGATGTTTTAAAGCACGTTATTCCAAACAATTTAGGAATGTTAGGTGATTTATGCCCTTTATGGCTTAAAACCAGACTCTGCATCAACTATTTAATTTTCCATGGGAGTTTTGCCATGGATCCCCCTCCGGCATGCCACAGTCCAGGTGTTAGTCCCCTTGAAACAACGTTTCCATCACTATTGTGGCCAGAAAGAGTCCCTGTTGGTTTTAAAGATCGCCTGCCTATTGAAGTCAATGGCGGTTCGCCCGGTTCGCAAACAGTTGCGGAAGTTCGAGTCCGCCGCTCACGAACCCAAATTTTTAGGTTCGCGACATCACTAATAATGATGGTTGTACCCCGGAAGTTGACCCAAAGATTTTAAAATGTATAGGTTCTCCAGGTTTTAAGCTTAAAAAAGGGATGGATAGGGCATGGAAAATATGCCAGGATAAAATAGATACAATAGGTCCTTTATCCAAACTTTTTGACTTATCAGAACAAGCAGTTTATGATAATTCATTGTTAGATCCAGTCATTGTTAGAGAATGGCTCCAAAGAATGCTTAGTTTTTTAGGTAATGCCAATTCGGCTATATATACTGAGCGTAGAAGAAATTTTCTCAGAAGGATTGACCCTAGAGTTTGTGACTTTGCAGTTAACGAGATTTATTCTGACACCAATAGATTACTGTTTGGAAAATAATAAAATAATTATATCAATACTTTTTCTAATCTGAACAAAGTTAGAACATCCATGAAGAAAATCTTTTATCAAGATCATTTTTCTGATCAGGCCGGGAAAGGAAGAGGCCATTTTCCCGGCCGTGCATCATAACCCAATCGGTCTCATTACGCAAATCAATTCGCAAATCAACAACACCAATTTCAACAAAGACAATTCCAGAATACAACAACCTCTGGTTTCTTCTCTTCCAGAGGGAGACCATGGAATCCCAGATTTCAACGCTCAAGGCAAAGATCTTGTGCCCCTCAAGGTAAATCTTTTTCTTTCCTTTCATGTTTCTTCCCAAAACATTATAGGAGGCAGAATTGCTCTTTTTGCTCACAATTGGAACCTTATAACAACAGATTAATGGGTTTTTCAAACTGTTTCATGTCTTTTTATAGATTTTATTTCTCCTCCTATCCAAAATTCTCTTCCTCTTCCAATAAAATTTTCAGTTTCAGATAGAATTCTGGTTCAAAACGAAATATCAAGCCTTTTATCAAAACAAGCCATAGAATCTGTTATAAATCCACAAAATTGTTTTCTAAGCAATCTTTTTCTCGTAAAAAAGAAAAATGGCCAATTTCGGACAGTTATAAATTTAAGATCCTTAAACGCCTTCGTTGTCTATCAACATTTCAAAATGGAGGGTATTCATCTCAGAGATTGCCTTCTAGACATCGATTTTATAGTCAGATTAGATCTGACAGATGCATACCTTACAGTTCCTGTAGCTCAGGAACACAGGACATTTCTCACCTTTATTTGGGAAGGCAAATTATGGAGTTTTACCTGTATGCCTTTCGGTCTTTCCTCTGCACCTTGGATTTTCACCAAATTAATTAAACCTATAATTACTTGGCTTCGATTACGAGGTGTTCGTCTTATTTATTTAGACAATATTTTGATTATGAATCAGAGTTCTGTTATTTTAAAATCTCAGCTCCAGCTTACTATTTACATTCTGGAGAATTTAGGTTTCTTAGTCAACAAAGAGAAATCTGTTCTTTCCCCTACCAAATCTTTAACCTTTTTGGGTTTTCAAATAGACACATTGAATTCTACACTCAGTTTACCCAGAGAGAAAATTGTAAATATCAAGAAAGAAATCTCAAAAACTCTTTCTTTATCCTTGGTTCCCATCAGGACTATAGCCAGAATAGTTGGGTTACTCTCATCCTCTATGCAGGCTATTTTTCCTGCTCATCTTCATTACAGGGAACTTCAAGGTTTTACATTTTTTCATTTTCAGAAGGGTTTTTCATATTCCCATCTGATTCCTTTATCTTTAGAAGCCAAAGAAGAACTTTCTTGGTGGCTCTCCCATATAGAAGCTTGGAACGGGAGAGCCATTTTTGGGAACGCTCCGGATTTAATTATAGAATCCAATGCCAGTCATTCAGGCTGGGGTGCTCAGTGCGGTCCCTCAATTACAGGTGGAAAATGGTCTTCGGAAGAAAAAAGTTTTCATATAAACTGCTTAGAACTTTTGGCAGGCTCTTTTGCAGTCAAGAGTTTTGTCAAAGATTCTTTTCCTGTGGCCATTTTACTCAAACTGGACAATATTTCTGCAGTACGTTATTTGAATAGTCTCAGTGACACAAAATTGAGAGATGTATCTATTACGAAAGATTTCATTCACCTTTGCTTGGACAGAAATATTTCTGTCAAAGCAGAATATATTCCAGGTTTATCCAATGTTGCAGTGGATTGGGGTTCTCATTATCTGACAGACTTAAGCGATTGGAAACTTCACACATAAGTTTTTCATTCGCTTCAGTCTCTCAGAGGTCCCTTTTCGATGGATCTTTTTGCGTTGAGACTGAATTTTCAGATTCGTCCCTATTTCAGTTGGCGTCCAGTTCCAGATGCCCTGGCGATCGATCCATTTCTCCACCCCTGGCCTCTTCAGACAGCTTATGCGTTCCTTCCATTTTCCATAATTCAGAGCACTATCTCAGTAGTCTGACGGGATCTCCTTTCAATTCTTCTAATCACTTCCCTTTGGTCATCTCACAACCATGGTACCAATCCCTCCTAGAATTATCTGTCAACCATCCTGTTCTTCTTCTCTTTTCCCTCTTCTTTTGACAGATCCAGAAGGTCTGCCTCATGATCTTATCATGCACGGATCTCTTCGTCTAATAGATTGGTCAATTTCGGGCAATCTTCATCTCTCCAAGGCTTATCACAACAAGCTAAGGCACTCCTTCAAGACTCTCTGGCCCCTGGTACCAAAAAATACTAATTTTCCACATGGTCCAGATGGTCTGGCTGGTGCTTGGAGAGAGGTTTGGATCCCCTTTCAGTTGATGTAACTGTGATTATTAATTTTCTCACATCCCTTTTTGATTCAGGTTTAGCATATAGGACTATTAATGTTTCTAGATCAGCTATTTCTGATAAACATTCTTTTATTAATAATTTTCCCGCGGGTTAACACCCTTTAGTTTGCGTAGAAGAAATTTTCTCAGAAGGATTGACCCTAGAGTTTGTGACTTTGCAGTTAACGAGATTTATTCTGACACCAATAGATTACTGTTTGGAAAATAATAAAATAATTATGTCAATACTTTTTCTAATCTGAACAAAGTTAGAACATCCATGAAGAAAATCTTTTATCAAGATCATTTTTCTGATCAGGCCGGGAAAGGAAGAGGCCATTTTCCCGGCCGTGCATCATAACCCAATCGGTCTCATTACGCAAATCAATTCGCAAATCAACAACACCAATTTCAACAAAGACAATTCCAGAATACAACAACCTCTGGTTTCTTCTCTTCCAGAGGGAGACCATGGAATCCCAGATTTCAACGCTCAAGGCAAAGATCTTGTGCCCCTCAAGGTAAATCTTTTTCTTTCCTTTCATGTTTCTTCCCAAAACATTATAGGAGGCAGAATTGCTCTTTTTGCTCACAATTGGAACCTTATAACAACAGATTAATGGGTTTTTCAAACTGTTTCATGTCTTTTTATAGATTTTATTTCTCCTCCTATCCAAAATTCTCTTCCTCTTCCAATAAAATTTTCAGTTTCAGATAGAATTCTGGTTCAAAACGAAATATCAAGCCTTTTATCAAAACAAGCCATAGAATCTGTTATAAATCCACAAAATTGTTTTCTAAGCAATCTTTTTCTCGTAAAAAAGAAAAATGGCCAATTTCGGACAGTTATAAATTTAAGATCCTTAAACGCCTTCGTTGTCTATCAACATTTAAAAATGGAGGGTATTCATCTCAGAGATTGCCTTCTAGACATCGATTTTATAGTCAGATTAGATCTGACAGATGCATACCTTACAGTTCCTGTAGCTCAGGAACACAGGACATTTCTCACCTTTATTTGGGAAGGCAAATTATGGAGTTTTACCTGTATGCCTTTCGGTCTTTCCTCTGCACCTTGGATTTTCACCAAATTAATTAAACCTATAATTACTTGGCTTCGATTACGAGGTGTTCGTCTTATTTATTTAGACAATATTTTGATTATGAATCAGAGTTCTGTTATTTTAAAATCTCAGCTCCAGCTTACTATTTACATTCTGGAGAATTTAGGTTTCTTAGTCAACAAAGAGAAATCTGTTCTTTCCCCTACCAAATCTTTAACCTTTTTGGGTTTTCAAATAGACACACTGAATTCTACACTCAGTTTACCCAGAGAGAAAATTGTAAATATCAAGAAAAAAATCTCAAAAACTCTTTCTTTATCCTTGGTTCCCATCAGGACTATAGCCAGAATAGTTGGGTTACTCTCATCCTCTATGCAGGCTATTTTTCCTGCTCATCTTCATTACAGGGAACTTCAAGGTTTTACATTTTTTCATTTTCAGAAGGGTTTTTCATATTCCCATCTGATTCCTTTATCTTCAGAAGCCAAAGAAGAACTTTCTTGGTGGCTCTCCCATATAGAAGCTTGGAACGGGAGAGCCATTTTTGGGAACGCTCCGGATTTAATTATAGAATCCAATGCCAGTCATTCAGGCTGGGGTGCTCAGTGCGGTCCCTCAATTACAGGTGGAAAATGGTCTTCGGAAGAAAAAAGTTTTCATATAAACTGCTTAGAACTTTTGGCAGGCTCTTTTGCAGTCAAGAGTTTTGTCAAAGATTCTTTTCCTGTGGCCATTTTACTCAAACTGGACAATATTTCTGCAGTACGTTATTTGAATAGTCTCAGTGACACAAAATTGAGAGATGTATCTATTACGAAAGATTTCATTCACCTTTGCTTGGACAGAAATATTTCTGTCAAAGCAGAATATATTCCAGGTTTATCCAATGTCGCAGTGGATTGGGGTTCTCATTATCTGACAGACTTAAGCGATTGGAAACTTCACACATAAGTTTTTCATTCGCTTCAGTCTCTCAGAGGTCCCTTTTCGATGGATCTTTTTGCGTTGAGACTGAATTTTCAGATTCGTCCCTATTTCAGTTGGCGTCCAGTTCCAGATGCCCTGGCGATCGATCCATTTCTCCACCCCTGGCCTCTTCAGACAGCTTATGCGTTCCTTCCATTTTCCATAATTCAGAGCACTATCTCAGTAGTCTGACGGGATCTCCTTTCAATTCTTCTAATCACTTCCCTTTGGTCATCTCACAACCATGGTACCAATCCCTCCTAGAATTATCTGTCAACCATCCTGTTCTTCTTCTCTTTTCCCTCTTCTTTTGACAGATCCAGAAGGTCTGCCTCATGATCTTATCATTCACGGATCTCTTCGTCTAATAGATTGGTCAATTTCGGGCAATCTTCATCTCTCCAAGGCTTATCACAACAAGCTAAGGCACTCCTTCAAGACTCTCTGGCCCCTGGTACCAAAAAATACTAATTTTCCACATGGTCCAGATGGTCTGGCTGGTGCTTGGAGAGAGGTTTGGATCCCCTTTCAGTTGATGTAACTGTGATTATTAATTTTCTCACATCCCTTTTTGATTCAGGTTTAGCATATAGGACTATTAATGTTTCTAGATCAGCTATTTCTGATAAACATTCTTTTATTAATAATTTTCCCCGCGGGTTAACACCCTTTAGTTTGCAAATTAATGAAAGCAATTAAACTATTATTAAGATATCCTGCTCCTAAATACTCCTCTTTTTGGGATGTTGACCTTATCTTTTCTCTTTTTAAATCTTGGCCTTCTAATGAATCGTTATCTTTAAAACAACTTTCTGCCAAATTAGCTACTCTTTTGTCTTTAATCTCTTTTCGCTGAGTTTCTGATGTTAGAGTTTTAGATTTCAACTCTAAACGTTTCACTCCTGAAGGTGTTACTTTCTTTATCTCTAAAAGAACTAAATCTTTTTCAACTTCTATATTCTACCCTTATTTACCTTCTGAACCTTTTCTCTGTGTGGTTTTATGTCTCAAAGAGTATGAACGTAGAACTTCTTCTTTTCGTACTTCCTCTTCTAATCAACTTTTGTTATCTTTTGTCCCTCCTCACTGTCCTGTGTCATCTACCTCTATTGCTAGGTGGGTTAAATGGGTGATGAGTGAAGCCGGTATTGATTTATCTTTTTCTGCTCACTCTGTTAGAGGATCAGCTGCTTCTAAAGCATTTTTGAAAGCTGCTACCCTTCAACAAATTTTGGATGCAGCTGACTAGTCTTCAGATTCCATATTTAAACAATTTTATTTTAAACCCATTGAACATGCCTCTATTAATTTAATTTATTTTGTTAGTTTGCTTTAAACTAGCAAAATATGAGTCTTTAGTTTTGTAATAAAATTTGGATTATCCTAATTTGTGAAGGTATAATCAAGATTTTATTAAAGACACAGGGACAAGCATTTTCCCTCCTCTACATTGATTTGTGTTTTTTCCCTCCCTTCTTATGTTTTAACATTTTATTAATCATATTTTATTGTACATTTGTTTTAGTTACTAATCCATAATCAGGATCTTGTTTCAAGTGGTTTTGTTCATTCTCATTTGAACTGCAAGTCCTCACTTCAATCAAATTTGTTCCAGTTTTGCAACGTTCCAGTTGGTTTTCAAGTTCTTCAGATCGTTTGGATACTTCTTTATGGATGGTCATTTTCTTCTGGATTCTTCTCTTCAGTTCATTTTGTTGCCTTTTTGGCCTTAGTTATTTGTTTGTTATGGACTTTGCTCCTTCAAAAGCTTCTAAGAAAGAGGATTTGCTGTTTGATATTGGACAGTTTATGGTCTCTAAGATTAAGCTGATTGGTCAATTTGTTTTAGTCTAACCAGTTTCCCCTTTTTATTGGACACTGGTCTGTACATTGATGTTTTCTGTCATTTTCAAATATTGTCAGTTATTTGTATTTTCTGTATACTTTTAAAACTGCATTGTAAGTAGTAAAAGAAAGAAAACAAAATACTCGTCTCTGTGTCTTTAATAAAATCTAGATTATACCTTCACAAATTAGGATAATCCGAATTTGGTATGATGAGGCCAAACATAAATGAATGCAATAAGGGGATTTCCATGGCTGTTTAACCTAAAACTTTAGAGTGATCAAGACTAAACTACCTGTGTTTTCTATAGACACTGTAAGGTTATAGACTTTATCTTTGATAGCTATAGTTAAGGCTTCAAATAAGAAGGAACGTAAAGATTTTCGTTAGGTCACATATGGCGAGCAAGGATCACAAAGAGTGTTAGGAGATGAGGCAATAACTTAATTACTTTGGTAATATTTTTCAATCTACTGATTGATTTGGCATAAATTGGGCTTGATGTAAACATCTGATATTTAAAATCTAAAATGAAAAACCAGGGGATTGTCCCATGGCTAAGTCAAATAGAAACTTGCCCACAAAATCCTAGTAAATATATCAGAAATATATCAGAAATTGTTTACAATAAACATATTGATTATATACACATGTTAAGACTACAACAGTTTGCAACTATGGACGTTTTCTAAGCAGTAACAAAATATAACATTAAACATAATGACTTCAGAATATGTAACTATTTCTACAAAACAAATATAAATCAGATAATCTGTAAAACAATTGAGATACAAACTAATTCAGCAAACCACAATGTCAAAATTTTATTACCAGCATTATTATTTTGTACAAAAGCTAAATTATTTATATTTTACTTGTTCTAGCCTTTAGTGCAACTTATAGTTAAAGGGACAGTCTAGACCCAATACTTATTGTTACCTATCAGAGAAGCATCCTGCAACTGGTCTCACATCTATAAGCTTGTAAGAAGTACATGGAACATTCATTCATTTTTTATTAGGATGCGAAAATGACCACCAAGCTCCGCCAATATAATAATAATGGATACTTTTATAGCGCACAACCTCGGACTTAACCGAATCAATGGTACTCATTTTACTGACTTCGGAAGGATGAAAGGCTGAGTGGACCTCCTTGGGATTGAACCTGCAACACTCGGGTTGCCACAGTTCTCTGCAACAGTGCATTAGCACGATGAGCTATCTGCCCAGCTTTCTTTCCACCTACTGCGTGTATATTTTGGTATGTTAAGTTTCTCCAATCACGATTGATTCGTGAACAGGTTTTCCTACTCGCACACGCTGATTTGTGCATGTGCAATTTGAAATAGCTAACTGAAAAATATTAAACATGCACTGCTAAATTTTCATACAAGAAAACAACTAACTGCACAAGAAGAAAGCTGTGGGCTGAGCTTGGAGGTCATTTTCACCCATTAACAAAACAATGATTATATAAAAGTCTCATGTACGTCTTATAAGCTTATAGAACCGTTGCAAGATGCTTGTCTGGTATGGAACAATAAGTAATAAAGAATAAGTCTTTGTTAAGCATGATATCAATGCAGTTTTTTATGGCAAATGCAAGGCATGCAGATTAAGCAAAGCAATCTCCTTTACCGCCATTTCTATTGCGTGCATATAAATCCTCATCGTCTTCTTGTGGTGAATAGCCCGAACCTAAAATAAAAAAACAAAAACTGCAAATAGCAAAGAAATATAAAATAAGGAAATAAAAAAAAAAGCTTTGCAAAAGACGGGGGTTGATATTAAGCATCAGTTTTAATGTCATAAGCATTGGTTGAAGTGCCTTATAGAGGAGTGGTACCATAGAATATAGCAATATACAAACTTGATTTTAAATTGTCAACATAATTATGTTTATAAGTAAATTGAATGAAAGATGTTTTAAACTTAGCAAACTATATAACAAAATGATATAGGAAGTGTTTTAAGGAGCATTAAAATAATGTTATATACAAATTGTATATACCAGCAGTTAAGCATTGCATTTAAAAAAATATGTAAATAAAATATACCCAGATGAACCCAGGGATAAACCC
Source organism: Bombina bombina (assembly GCF_027579735.1). Taxonomy (NCBI): domain Eukaryota; kingdom Metazoa; phylum Chordata; class Amphibia; order Anura; family Bombinatoridae; genus Bombina; species Bombina bombina. The sequence goes on from NC_069501.1 coordinate 352,372,615, forward strand.
TTAGAAAATGATTTATAATATGTATAACTGGTCTCATTTAGGTCCTGATGATTTAAACTCACCAGCATGGTGAAAAATCTTGCCAAATCTTGGGGTGCTTTTTTAATATTACATTGAGATGTAGGTATCTTTCTGTCACATCCAGAACCTCCATAGCAATATAAATAGCTCTCAATCTAAAATTTTGACTTTCTAAAATTGTTTGAGGGACTTT
>NC_069501.1:352377828-352392828 GCF_027579735.1 Bombina bombina
TGAACAATACCTTCCATTTCCCTCAAAGATATACCACTTTGACCTTCACTAAAACTAGCTCTAGATAGGAATAGGCTAATGGTTCACAATATTCATTAAAGGGCCATAGAAGAAAAATAATAACAACATAATTGTATGTTGTTTATTTTACTACTAGCATTTTATAAGTGTACTGTTGCTTGCACATATTTATAATTTTATCCCTGAACACACAGTTACAGGGATATGAAACCCATAATATTTATTTCATGATTCAAATAGAGCATGTGATTTTAAACAATTTTCCAATTTACTTCTTGTATCTATTTTGTTTTGTTTTCTTGGTATACTTTGTTGAAAAATATACCTAGGTATACCTCATATTATTGGCTCATTCAATGCATTCAGCTAGCTCCTAGTAGTCAATCACTGCTTCTTCAGCAAATGATATCAATAGAATGAAGCAAATTAGATAATAAAAGTAATTATAAAATGTATTTAAAATTGTATGTTCTATCTGAATCATGTTTGGGTTTCATATCCCTTTAAAGTCAGCTCTGGAATGTCAGTACTCATCTGGTCCAGTCCAGAGTTGAAGAAAGCTGCTGAGCAAATCAGGGAAGGGGTATACACAGCCTCCAATAACCAGCAGTGTTTTTAGCTATGAGAGCATTACTGCTCTGGAACTATACGAATAACTTTAGTTATACTTTTGTGGGGTTTTAACATATAGTTCTATGTAAGTTATAGTAAAATATTTAATAACATGCTGTCACACATTAAATCATTGTATTTTATCGTTCATGTACCTTTAAAAATAAGATATGATGGTTGCATTTTGTTCATTCTAAAGAAATGTTGAAATGTTGTCAAAAAACAACATACCATTTGAATATTTACAATTAAATCTTCATTCTCTAAGACATTAATGTATGTTTATTGGAATCAACAATTGCATGTTATATTCAAATTTCCCATTCTGTAAAAGCATTTAAATAAAGTTGATTGGTGGATAATGGTTTCAGAAGATGCTTAGCCAGTTAGCTTTAGAGGAAACTTTAAAGATACAGGGAGTGCAGAATTATTAGGCAAGTTGTATTTTTGAGGATTAATTTTATTATTGAACAACAACCATGTTCTCAATGAACCCAAAAAACTCATTAATATCAAAGCTGAATAGTTTTGGAAGTAGTTTTTAGTTTGTTTTTAGTTATAGCTATTTTAGGGGGATATCTGTGTGTGCAGGTGACTATTACTGTGCATAATTATTAGGCAACTTAACAAAAAACAAATATATACCCATTTCAATTATTTATTTTTACCAGTGAAACCAATATAACATCTCAACATTCACAAATATACATTTCTGACATTCAAAAACAAAACAAAAACAAATCAGTGACCAATATAGCCACCTTTCTTTGCAAGGACACTCAAAAGCCTGCCATCCATGGATTCTGTCAGTGTTTTGATCTGTTCACCATCAACATTGCGTGCAGCAGCAACCACAGCCTCCCAGACACTGTTCAGAGAGGTGTACTGTTTTCCCTCCTTGTAAATCTCACATTTGATGATGGACCACAGGTTCTCAATGGGGTTCAGATCAGGTGAACAAGGAGGGAAATGTCATTAGATTTTCTTATTTTATACACTTTCTTGCCAGCCACGCTGTGGAGTACTTGGACACGTGTGATGGAGCATTGTCCTGCATGAAAATCATGTTTTTCTTGAAGGATGCAGACAACTTCCTGTACCACTGCATGAAGAAGGTGTCTTCCAGAAACTGGCAGTAGGACTGGGAGTTGAGCTTGACTCCATCCTCAACCCGAAAAGGCCCCACAAGCTCATCTTTGATGATACCAGCCCAAACCAGTACTCCACCTCCACCTTGCTGGCGTCTGAGTCGGACTGGAGCTCTCTGCCCTTTACCAATCCAGCCACGGGCCCATCCATCTGGCCCATCAAGACTCACTCTCATTTCATCAGTCCATAAAACCTTAGAAAAATCAGTCTTGAGATATTTCTTGGCCCAGTCTTGACGTTTCAGCTTGTGTGTCTTGTTCAGTGGTGGTCGTCTTTCAGCCTTTCTTACCTTGGTCATGTCTCTGAGTATTGCACACCTTGTGCTTTTGGGCACTCCAGTGATGTTGCAGCTCTGAAATATGTCCAAACTGGTGGCAAGTGGCATCTTGGCAGCTGCACGCTTGACTTTTCTCAGTTCATGGGCAGTTATTTTGCGCCTTGGTTTTTCCACACGCTTCTTGCGACCCTGTTGACTATTTTGAATGAAACGCTTGATTGTTCGATGATCACGCTTCAGAAGCTTTGCAATTTTAAGAGTGCTGCATCCCTCTGCAAGATATCTCACTATTTTTGACTTTTCTGAGCCTGTCAAGTCCTTCTTTTGACCCATTTTGCCAAAGGAAAGGAAGTTGCCTAATAATTATGCACACCTGATATAGGGTGTTGATGTCATTAGACCACACCCCTTCTCATTACAGAGATGCACATCACCTAATATGCTTAATTGTTAGTAGGCTTTCGAGCCTATACAGCTTGGAGTAAGACAACATGCATAAAGAGGATGATGTGGTAAAAATACTCATTTGCCTAATAATTCTGCACTCCCTGTACATAATTACTGTATAATTTACATATCTTATAAACAGAATGAATACAAAGTGCTGCACTGGGACCTTCCACTCAAATAAACATACATCTGACAAGACATACATATTTGCAGCTACAGGAAAATGATATCACCTGTGGTAAACAAAATGGCTGTTCACAAATTGATTTTGCCAGAAACATTGTAGGCAAATCTCTACTTAACAATTACTTAGGTTTGTTGCTGAATATATGATAGTTAAATAAAAATAGAAAGAAAGAAAAAGAAGAAGCAAAATTTTGTAGCAAGCTTCTTAATTTTCCTCAATTCCTTCTCAGGACCTGAGGGACACTACTGAATAGGGAAGACATTCCTGCTTTTTGTGTTGTTTACTTCTACAGAAAGATTGCAATAACAGTCTGTTGCCACTGCTCAGCTATCTGACCACTCATCTCTACCCCCAGAGTGCTCAGCTTTGTCTCCAACCTCTGCCTTTACCCTGGTTACTAAAAAGACATGAAACCCAATTTTTCCTTTTGATTTAAATATGCATCCAATTTTAAAAACTATCCAATTTACTTCTATTATCAAATTTGCTTCATTCTTTTGTTATCCATTGGTTAAGGAGCAGCAATGCACTAATAGAAGCTAGCTGATCAGGTGAGCTAATGACAGAAGGCATATTCGTGCAGCTACCACTCAGCAGCTAGCTCCCAGTGCTGCATTGCTGATCCTGAGCCTACTTAAGTATTATATTTAACAAAGGATACAAAGAGTGGATTTTAAGTTTTAAAGGGACAGTCAACACCAGAAAAGTTGTTGTTTAAAAAGATAGATAATCCCTTTATTACCCCACTCAAGTTTTGCATTACCAACAGTTTTATATAAATACACTTTTTATCTCTGTGATTACCTTGTATCTAATTTATGGATTCCCTATGGCCTCTAGGGAGAGAGGGGGGGAAATTGGGATTGACCCTAGATAACCTATTGATACAAACCTAGGTGTTAACAATAGGTAGTGCCTTATGCCAAATAGTGCAAAATGTTTATTAAGAAGAAGGACAGAGAAAGTGAAGCATATGGGCACACTTTGTTGGGGGTCAAAAACCAATGCTGTGGGTAGTGTGGTGTGTCGTGTATTGGTTTAAAACTTAACTTTTACTTCAAATATATTTTGTAAAAAAGAGTGGAGTTATCCACCAGTAGGAATAAAATGACAAACAAATAAAAGATGTGTCTGAGTGATACCTCGGTACAACAAGAGCTCCTCTCAGGTGTGATACAGTGATCAGTCTGTATCACAGAGTCCGGTGTATAGCTTAAACAATAATTATAAGTGTCCTCACCTATACGTTTAAACTTATATTTAGAGTACCATTATCATCAGTGGTATTAATAAATATATCCACTTCATTCTTGTTTGTTGGAAGCTTCCTTATCACACATTGACTTTCTATACGATTAATAGAGTATTATATCTGTCGATTCATTTGTATGTGGATGTATACCACACAGTACAATATAGATATATATGTTCAGGGTGTTTGAAGTAAAGAAGGATATATTTATCTTTATACTATCCACTTAGAGTTTCCCCCAATAGCCCAAATTTACCATTAATTATGTTGTAGGGGTGTTCCCCCAAAGTAGAGAAATAAGGGTAAGACTGAGGGAATATGTGACTCTAGTTATATTAAGTCCGCATTAGGTCTGAGTTTATAAAAGATTATAAGCAACGGTAAGCCTACCTATTATATTCCACTATCATAAGGACTACCCGTAGTCTAAATCAATCAAGTAATATTATGCCAACATTCGCTTATTCAGGCATACACTAATGATATTGTAATGGAATAGTTTCCAGAATTAAGTGGTACCACAAGAGTTTTAACTATAATAATAGCCTAAGTCTGAGCATATCGCTCCAAACAGAGTAGGGCTGAAGGGCAGCCTGAGTAAGTAATTTTCTAGGCTAAAATTGGTTAAGTTTAACAATAGTTTAAATTTCTAAGGCCTAGATTTAGAGTTCGGCGGTAGCCGTCAAAACCAGCGTTAGAGGCTCCTAACGCTGGTTTTGGGCGCCCGCTGGTATTTGGAGTCAGTGATTAAAGGGTCTAACGCTCACTTTTCAGCCGCGACTTTTCCATACCGCAGATCCCCCTACGCCATTTGCGTAGCCTATCTTTTCAATGGATCTTTCTAACGCTGGTATTTAGAGTCGTTTCTGCAGTGAGCGTTAGAGCTCTAACGACAAAACTCCAGCCGCCTGAAAATAGCAGGAGGTTAAGAGCTTTCTGGCTAACGCCGGTTTATAAAGCTCTTAACTACTGTACCCTAAAGTACACTAACACCCATAAACTACCTATGTACCCCCTAAACCGAGGTCCCCCCCACATCGCCGCCACTCGATTAAAATTTTTAAACCCTAATCTGCCGACCGCCACCTACGTTTATACTTATGTACCCCTAATCTGCTGCCCCTATCCCCGCCGACCCCTATATTATATTTATTAACCCCTAACTTGCCCCCCACAACGTCGCCGCAAGCTACTTAAAATAATTAACCCCTAATCTTCCGACCGCAAATCGCCGCCACCTACGTTATCCCTATGTACCCCTAATCTGCTGCCCCTAACATCGCCGACCCCTATGTTATATTTATTAACCCCTAATCTGCCCCCCACAACGTCGCCGACACCTGCCTACACTTATTAACCCCTAATCTGCCGAGCGGACCTGAGCGCTACTATAATAAATGTATTAACCCCTAATCCGCCTCACTAACCCTATCATAAATAGTATTAACCCCCTAATCTGCCCTCCCTAACATCGCCGACACCTACCTTCAATTATTAACCCCTAATCTGCCGACCGGAGCTCACCGCTATTCTAATAAATGTATTAACCCCTAAAGCTAAGTCTAACCCTAACACTAACACCCCCCTAAGTTAAATATAATTTTTATCTAACGAAATAAATTAACTCTTATTAAATAAATGATTCCTATTTAAAGCTAAATACTTACCTGTAAAATAAATCCTAATATAGCTACAATATAAATTACATTTATATTATAGCTATTTTAGGATTAATATTTATTTTACAGGCAACTTTGTAATTATTTTAACCAGGTACAATAGCTATTAAATAGTTAAGAACTATTTAATAGTTACCTAGTTAAAATAATTAAAAAATTTACCTGTAAAATAAATCCTAACCTAAGATATAATTAAACCTAACACTACCCTATCAATAAATTAATTAAATAAACTACCTACAATTACCTCAATTAACCTAACACTACACTATCAATAAATTAATTAAACACAATTGCTACAAATAAATACAATTAAATAAACTATCTAAAGTACAAAAAATAAAAAAAGAACTAAGTTACAGAAAATAAAAAAATATTTACAAACATAAGAAAAATATTACAACAATTTTTAAACTAATTACACCTACTCTAAGCCCCCTAATAAAATAACAAAGACCCCCAAAATAAAAAATTCCCTACCCTATTCTAAAATACAAAAATTACAAGCTCTTTTACCTTACCAGCCCTGAACAGGGCCCTTTGCGGGGCATGCCCCAAGAAGTTCAGCTCTTTTGCCTGTAAAAAAAAACACATACAATACCCCCCCCCAACATTACAACCCACCACCCACATACCCCTAATCTAACCCAAACCCCCTTAAATAAACCTAACACTAATCCCCTGAAGATCTTCCTACCTTGTCTTCACCATCCAGGTATCACCGATCCGTCCTGGCTCCAAGATCTTCATCCAACCCAAGCGGGGGTTGGCGATCCATAATCCGGTGCTCCAAAGTCTTCCTCCTATCCGGCAAGAAGAGGACATCCGGACCGGCAAACATCTTCTCCAAGCGGCATCTTCTATGTTCTTCCATCCGATGACGACCGGCTCCATCTTGAAGACCTCCAGCGCGGATCCATCCTCTTCTTCCGACGACTAGACGACGAATGACGGTTCCTTTAAGGGGACGTCATCCAAGATGGCGTCCCTCGAATTCCGATTGGCTGATAGGATTCTATCAGCCAATCGGAATTAAGGTAGGAATATTCTGATTGGCTGATGGAATCAGCCAATCAGAATCAAGTTCAATCCGATTGGCTGATCCAATCAGCCAATCAGATTGAGCTCGCATTCTATTGGCTGATCGGAACAGCCAATAGAATGCGAGCTCAATCTGATTGGCTGATTGGATCAGCCAATCGGATTGAACTTGATTCTGATTGGCTGATTCCATCAGCCAATCAGAAAATTCCTACCTTAATTCCGATTGGCTGATAGAATCCTATCAGCCAATCGGAATTCGAGGGACGCCATCTTGGATGACGTCCCTTAAAGGAACCGTCATTCGTCGTCTAGTCGTCGGAAGAAGAGGATGGATCCGCGCTGGAGGTCTTCAAGATGGAGCCGGTCGTCATCGGATGGAAGAACATAGAAGATGCCGCTTGGAGAAGATGTTTGCCGGTCGGATGTCCTCTTCTTGCCGGATAGGAGGAAGACTTTGGAGCACCGGATTATGGATCGCCAACCCCCGCTTGGGTTGGATGAAGATCTTGGAGCCAGGACGGATCGGTGATACCTGGATGGTGAAGACAAGGTAGGAAGATCTTCAGGGGATTAGTGTTAGGTTTATTTAAGGGGGTTTGGGTTAGATTAGGGGTATGTGGGTGGGTGGGTTGTAATGTTGGGGGGGGGGGGTATTGTATGTTTTTTTTTTACAGGCAAAAGAGCTGCAATTCTTGGGGCATGCCCCGCAAAGGGCCCTGTTCAGGGCTGGTAAGGTAAAAGAGCTTGTAATTTTTGTATTTTAGAATAGGGTAGGGAATTTTTTATTTGGGGGGTCTTTGTTATTTTATTAGGGGGCTTAGAGTAGGTGTAATTAGTTTAAAATTGTTGTAATATTTTTTCTTATGTTTGTAAATATTTTTTTATTTTCTGTAACTTAGTTCTTTTTTATTTTTTGTACTTTAGATAGTTTATTTAATTGTATTTATTTGTAGCAATTGTGTTTAATTAATTTATTGATAGTGTAGTGTTAGGTTAATTGTAGGTAATTGTAGGTAGTTTATTTAATTATTTTATTGATAGGGTAGTGTTAGGTTTAATTATATCTTAGGTTAGGATTTATTTTACAGGTAAATTTGGTTATTATTTTAACTAGGTAACTATTAAATAGTTCTTAACTATTTAATAGCTATTGTACCTGGTTAAAATAATTACAAAGTTGCCTGTAAAATAAATATTAATCCTAAAATAGCTATAATATAAATGGTAATTTTATATTGTAGCTATATTAGGATTTATTTTACAGGTAAGTATTTAGCTTTAAATAGGAATCATTTATTTAATAAGAGTTAATTTATTTCGTTAGATAAAAATTATATTTAACTTAGGGGGGTGTTAGTGTTAGGGTTAGACTTAGCTTTAGGGGTTAATACATTTATTAGAATAGCGTTGAGCTCCGGTCGGCAGATTAGGGGTTAATAATTGAAGGTAGGTGTCGGCGATGTTAGGGAGGGCAGATTAGGGGTTAATACTATTTATAATAGGGTTAGTGAGGCGGATTAGGGGTTAATACATTTATTATAGTAGCGCTCAGGTCCGCTCAGGCAGATTAGGGGGTTAATAAGTGTAGGTAGGTGTCGGCGACGTTGTGGGGGGCAGATTAGGGTTAATAAATATAACATAGGGGTCGGCGATGTTAGGGCAGCAGATTAGGGGTACATAGGGATAACGTAGGTGGCGGCGGGTTTACGGAGCGGCAGATTAGGGGTTAAAAGTGTAGATGCAGGGGTCAGCGATAGCGGGGGGCGGCAGATTAGGGGTTAATAAGTGTAAGGTTAGGGGTGTTTAGACTCGGGGTACATGTTAGAGTGTTAGGTGCAGACGTAGGAAGTGTTTCCCCATAGACAACAATGGGGCTGCCGTTAGGAGCTGAAAACGCTGCTTTTTTTGCAGGTGTTAGGTTTTTTACAGCTCAAACAGCCCCATTGTTTCCTATGGGAGATTCGTGCACGAGCACGTTTTTGAGGCCGGCCGCGTCCGACAAGCAACTCTGGTATCGAGAGTTGCATTTGCGGTAAATATGCTCTACGCTCCTTTTTTGGAGCCTAACGCAGCATTTGTTTGAACTCTCGATACCAGAGTTAAATTTATGGTGCGGCCAGAAAAAAAACCCGCGGAGCGTTAACAGCCCTTTTACCGCCGAACTCTAAATCTAGGCCTAAGTTTTTAAGGTGAAGGATAAGGTGCCTAAAAGAGGCCAACAATTAAAGCTAAAAACAACCGACTTGTGAGAGAGGAGCAGTGCAAACGCCTGACGCACGGTTTCGCAACTGCTTTTTCAGAGGCGTCCGGTCCGACCGCCACACACAGGCTTATAAAGGATCATCAGCCAATCACATGGCCGATTCCATTTTTCCAAGTCCTGTCAACCTATCAGCAGTCATCTTACACTTTTCAGTGTAAGGATGACTAGAGGGCATCATAATCAGCTGTGACCTATTGGGTAAGGAGGTGTGTCTGCTCAGTAGCCAATAGATTTCCTGTGTAGTGTTTACAATTTCGTGTCGTTCCTTTCTATCTTGTATATTTGACGATCATATTCGGTTATTTTTGATCACATATATTGTGCAAAGCTGTATCTAAATTAAATCACAAGGGATTCCATGTATGATTCTGTGTGAATATTTGTGCTACGTTTCCCACTATAGCCAAATAGGTGATCATTGTGTACTTATTTCCGCAAATGGTATTATGCGGTTTTGCTTATTCTCATTGCGGTTTACATTTTAACATAATGATTCTAATAAGAATTTTCAGCTGGTTATTTAATATTTGCGAACAAGGTGTATCTGCTCACCTCAGGCCAATGGATTCACTGTGTGATGTTTCTACTATTATGTCGATCATTTTTATCTTGTATATTCAGTATTTGACATGGTTATGTTTATCACACATATACTGCACAAGGCTGCGCTGCCTCTCTGCTCAGTCAAATACTGAAAAAGCAGTTGCGAAACGCGCGTCAGGGCGTTTGCACTGCTCCTCTCTCACAAGTCCGTTGTTTTTAGCTTTAATTGTTGGCCTCTTTTAGGCACCTTATCCTTCACCTTAAAAACATAGGCCTAGATTTGGAGTTTGGCGGTAGATGGGCTGTTAACGCTACGCGGGCTTTTTTCTGGCCGCACCATAAAATTAACTCTGGTATCGAGAGTTCAAAAAAATGCTGCGTTAGGCTCCAAAAAAGGAGCGTAGAGCATTTTTTACCGCAAATGCAACTCTCGATACCAGAGTTGCTTACGGACGCGGCCAGCCTCAAAAACGTGCTCGTGCACGATTCTCCCATAGGAAACAATGGGGCTGTTTGAGCTGAAAAAAAAACCTAACACCTGCAAAAAAGCAGCGTTCAGCTCCTAACGCAGCCCCATTGTTTCCTATGGGGAAACACTTCCTACATCTGCACCTAACACTCTAACATGTACCCCGAGTCTAAACACCCCTACCCTTACACTTATTAACCCCTAATCTGCCGCCCCCGCTATCGCTGACCCCTGCATTATATTATTAACCCCTAATCTTCCGCTCCGTAAACCGCCGCTACCTACATTATACCTATGTACCCCTACTCTGCTGCCCCTAACACTGCCGACCCCTATATTATATTTATTAACCCCTAACCTGCCCCACAACGTTGCCGCCAGCTACTTACAATAATTAACCCCTAATCTGCCGACCGCAAAGCGCCGCCACCAACGTTATCCTTATGTACCCCTAATCTGCTGCCCCTAACACCGCCGACCCCTATATTATATTTATTAACCCCTAATCTGCCCCCCTCAACGTCGCCGACACCTGCCTACACTTATTAACCCCTAATCTGCCAAGCGGACCTGAGCGCTACTATAATAAAGTTATTAACCCCTAATCCGCCTCACTAACCCTATCATAAATAGTATTAACCCCTAATCTGCCCTCCCTAACATCGCCGACACCTAACTTCAATTATTAACCCCTAATCTGACGACCGGAGCTCACCGCTACTAGAATAAATGGATTAACCCCTAAAGCTAAGTCTAACCCTAACACTAACACCCCCCTAAGTTAAATATAATTTTAATCTAACAAAATTAATTAACTCTTATTAAATAAATTATTCCTATTTAAAGCTAAATACTTACCTGTAAAATAAACCCTAATATAGCTACAATATAAATTATAATTACATTGTAGCTATTTTAGGATTAATATTTATTTTACAGGCAACTTTGTAATTATTTTAACCAGGTACAATAGCTATTAAATAGTTAAGAACTATTTAATAGTTACCTAGTTAAAATAATAACAAAATTACCTGTAAAATAAGTCCTAACCTAAGTTATAATTAAACCTAACACTACCCTATCTATCAATAAATTAATTAAATAAAATACCTACAATTACCTACAATAAAACCTAACACTACACTATCAATAAATAAATTAAATACAATTTCTACAAATAACTACAATTACATAAACTAACTAAAGTACAAAAAATAAAAAAGAACTAAGTTACAAAAAATAAAAAAATATTTACAAACATAAGAAAAATATTACAACAATTTTAAACTAATTACACCTACTCTAAGCCCTCTAATAAAATAACAAAGACCCCCAAAATAAAAAAATTACCTACCCTATTCTAAATTAATAAATTTAAAAGCTCTTTTACCTTACCAGCCCTGAACAGGGCCCTTTGCGGGGCATGCCCCAAGAAAATCAGCTCTTTTGCCTGTAAAAAAAACCATACAGTACCCCCCCCCAACATTACAACCCACCACCCACATACCCCTAATCTAACCCAAACCCCCTTAAATAAACCTAACACTAAGCCCCTGAAGATCTTCCTACCTTGTCTTCACCATACCAGGTTCACCGATCCGTACTGGTATCCGGTGCTGAAAAGGTCCAGAAGAGGCTCCAAAGTCTTCCTCCTATCCGGCAAGAAGAGGACATCCGACCGGCAAACATCTTCATCCAAGCTGCATCTTCGATCTTCTTCCATCCGGTGCGGAGCGGGTCCATGTTGAAGCATCCGACGCGGATCCATCCTCTTCTTCCGGCGTCTCCAGACGAATGACGGTTCCTTTAAGGGACGTCATGCAAGATGGCGTCCCTCGAATTCCGATTGGCTGATAGGATTCTATCAGCCAATCGGAATTAAGGTAGGAATATTCTGATTGGCTGATGGAATCAGCCAATCAGAATCAAGTTCAATCCGATTGGCTGATCCAATCAGCCAATCAGATTGAGCTCGCATTCTATTGGCTGTTCCGATCCGCACCGGATGGAAGAAGATCGAAGATGCAGCTTGGATGAAGATGTTTGCCGGTCCGGATGTCCTCTTCTTGCCGGATAGGAGGAAGACTTTGGAGCCTCTTCTGGACCTCTTCAGCACCGGATGCCAGGACGGATCGGTGAACCTGGTATGGTGAAGACAAGGTAGGAAGATCTTCAGGGGCTTAGTGTTAGGTTTATTTAAGGGGGGTTTGGGTTAGATTAGGGGTATGTGGGTGGTGGGTTGTAATGTTGGGGGGGGGTATTGTATGTTTTTTTTTACAGGCAAAAGAGCTGATTTTCTTGGGGCATGCCCCGCAAAGGGCCCTGTTCAGGGCTGGTAAGGTAAAAGAGCTTTTAAATTTATTAATTTAGAATAGGGTAGGTAATTTTTTTATTTTGGGGGTCTTTGTTATTTTATTAGGGGGCTTAGAGTAGGTGTAATTAGTTTAAAATTGTTGTAATATTTTTCTTATGTTTGTAAATATTTTTTTATTTTTTGTAACTTAGTTCTTTTTTATTTTTTGTACTTTAGTTAGTTTATGTAATTGTAGTTATTTGTAGAAATTGTATTTAATTTATTTATTGATAGTGTAGTGTTAGGTTTTATTGTAGGTAATTGTAGGTATTTTATTTAATTAATTTATTGATAGGGTAGTGTTAGGTTTAATTATAACTTAGGTTAGGACTTATTTTACAGGTAATTTTGTTATTATTTTAACTAGGTAACTATTAAATAGTTCTTAACTATTTAATAGCTATTGTACCTGGTTAAAATAATTACAAAGTTGCCTGTAAAATAAATATTAATCCTAAAATAGCTACAATGTAATTATAATTTATATTGTAGCTATATTAGGATTTATTTTACAGGTAAGTATTTAGCTTTAAATAGGAATAATTTATTTAATAAGAGTTAATTAATTTCATTAGATTTAAATTATATTTAAATTAGGGGGGTGTTAGTATTAGGGTTAGACTTAGCTTTAGGGGTTAATACATTTATTAGAATAGCGGCGAGATTCGGTCGTCAGATTAGGGGTTAATGTTTGAAGTTAGGTGTCGGCGATGTTAGGGAGGGCAGATTAGGGGTTAATACTATTTATGATAGGGTTAGTGAGGCGGATTAGGGGTTAATAACTTTATTATAGTAGCGCTCAGGTCCGCTCGGCAGATTAGGGGTTAATAAGTGTAGGCAGGTGTCGGCGACGTTGAGGGGGGCAGATTAGGGGTTAATAAATATAATATAGGGGTCGGCGGTGTTAGGGGCAGCAGATTAGGGGTACATAAGGATAACGTAGGTGGCGGTGCTTTGCGGTCGGCAGATTAGGGGTTAATTATTGTAGGTAGCTGGCGGCGACGTTGTGGGGGGCAGGTTAGGGGTTAATAAATATAATACAGGGGTCGGCGGGGTTAGGGGCAGCAGATTAGGGGTACATAAGTATAACGTCGGTTGCGGTCGGCAGATTAGGGGTTAAAAAAATTTAATAGAGTTGCGGCGATGTGGGGGGACCTCGGTTTAGGGGTACATAGGTAGTTTATGGGTGTTAGTGTACTTTAGGGTACAGTAGTTAAGAGCTTTATGAACCGGCGTTAGCCCAGAAAGCTCTTAACTCCTGCTTTTTTCCTGCGGCTGGAGTTTTGTCGTTAGAGCTCTAACGCTCACTTCAGAAACTACTCTAAATACCGGAGTTAGGAAGATCCCATTGAAAAGATAGGATACGCAATTGACGTAAGGGGATCTGCGGTATGGAAAAGTCGCGGCTGAAAAGTGAGCGTTAGACCCTATTTTGAGTGACTCCAAATACCGGCGGTAGCCTAAAACCAGCGTTAGGAGCCTCTAACGCTGGTTTTCACGGCTAACGCCAAACTCTAAATCTAGGCCTTAGAAATTTAAACTATTGTTAAACTTAACCAATTTTAGCCTAGAAAATTACTTACTCAGGCTGCCTTCAGCCCTACTCTGTTGGAGCGATATGCTCAGACTTAGGCTATTATTATAGTTAAAACTCTCGTGGTACCACTTAATTCTCGAAACTATTCCATTACAATATCATTAGTGTATGCCTGAATAAGCGAATGTTGGCATAATATTACTTGATTGATTTAGACTACGGGTAGTCTTATGATAGTGGAATATAATAGGTAGGCTTACCGTTGCTTATAATCTTTTATAAACTCAGACCTAATGCGGACTTAATATAACTAGAGTCACATATTCCCTCAGTCTTACCCTTATTTCTCTAATTTGGGGGAACACCCTACAACATAATTAATGGTAAATTTGGGCTATTGGGGGAAACTCTAAGTGGAATAGTATAAAGATAAATATATCCTTCTTTACTTCAAACACCCTGAACATATATATCTATATTGTACTGTGTGGTATACATCCACATACAAATGAATCGACAGATATAATACTCTATTAATCGTATAGAAAGTCAATGTGTGATAAGGAAGCTTCCAACAAACAAGAATGAAGTGATATATTTATTAATACCACTGATGATAATGGTACTCTAAATATAAGTTTAAACGTATAGGTGAGGACACTTATAATTATTGTTTAAGCTATACACCGGACTCTGTGATACAGACTGATCACTGTATCACACCTGAGAGGAGCTCTTGTGTACCGAGTATCACTCAGACACATCTTTTATTTGTTTGTCATTTTATTCCTACTGGTGGATAACTCCACTCTTTTTTACAAAATATATTTGAAGTAAAAGTTAAGTTTTAAACCAATACACGACACACCACACTACCCACAGCATTGGTTTTGACCCCCAACAAAGTGTGCCCAATATGCTTCACTTTCTCTGTCCTTCTTCTTAATAATACCTTGTATCTAAGCCTCTGCAAACTGCCCCCTTATTTCAGTTCTTTTGACAGACTTACATTTTAGCCAATCAGTGCTCACTCCTAGGTAACTTCACGTGTGTGAGCTTAATGTTATCTACATGAAACACATGAACTAATGCCCTCTAGTGGTGAAAAACTGTCAAAATTAGAGGCGGCCCTCAAGGTCTAAGAAATTAGCATATGAACCTCCT